>NC_077232.1:39259868-39444868 GCF_027887165.1 Monodelphis domestica | reverse complement strand
TCCTTCAATTTCTTTTTCAAGCAAGTTAATCTTATACAGTTGTTTCTAAAGCTAAGAGGTTAAAAGACTTGCCCAAGTCACAGAGTCAAAACATTTCTGTAAGGATGTCAATAGTCTTCCCATCCTCCAAAACAGAAAAAGCTCTGGGAAGCCCAACTCCTCTGAGTCACCTTGTGAAAGTAATGTTCATATGAATGACCAAACATTCCATTTCCCTTCATCAGAGTTTGAATATCAGTTTGCTGCCAATTCCAGGCAGGGAGCCCTCTCTCTTTCTCCCATCCCCTTCACCTCCATACCTCCCCATCACACAGAGTGAATTAGCATTGGTCCAGGCTCTTCACTATTTCTTCCAATGCTTGGACCTGCTTAACCCAGATGAAAACCCAATGAAATACCAGATTTCACTAGTTCAGGGTGCCCCTAATTTTTTTGGTCCCAGTCGACCTGATCTATTCCCATTGTCCCTGACTGCCCTTCTTCATTGGGAGTATTTCCCCTTTTTGTTGTTGTGAATCTTTTCAGTTGTGTCTGATTCTTTGCTATCCCATTTGGAATTTGCTTGGTAGAGACACTGAGGTGGTTTGTCATTTCCTTTTCTAGCTTATTTGACAGATGAGGAACTGAGGCATACAGGGTAAATTGACTTGCCCAGGGTAACAAAGCTAGTAGGTGTCTGAATCTAAATTTGAACTCAGCTCTTATTGATTCTAGGGCTAGTGCTCTATTCACTGGGCCACCTACCTGCCTTTTACTTTTTATATGTCCCCTTTACTTAAAAAAACAAACTCTTCTGTCCTAGTATTGATACTAAGTATTCTTTCCAAGGCAGAAGAGTAGTAAGGGGGAGACAACTGGAGTTAGATGACTTTCTCTGGGTCACAGGTAGGACGTGTCCAGGGTCAACTTGAACCCAGGACTTCCCACCTTCAGGTCTAACTCTCTATCCATTAAGTCACCTAGCTGCCTTTCATTACTTTTTATATTTTATTGTGGTTAGATATTTAAGCTCTCATTAATTTCCTCATCTGTAAAATGAGGGTTTTAGACTAGCTAGCCTGTGAGATCTCTTTCCCCTCCAGGATTATGATCCTTTTGTATCTTCATTAATTAAATCAAGGGAGAAGGTCATTCTATTGCCCTCTGAGGATCACCTAGGTTCTTGTCAAAAACCTCAAGATTGCAGCCATGGTAACACTGCAAGTGTGATGCTTATAAATATAGACCAGGATGACTGAGGTCTGCTGAGAGAATGAGATAGCAGAATTCTGCTCACTTATGAATGACCAGGTAAAAAGCAATAGCTATAGGGAAACTCTTTAAACTTTATTTTTTAGTTTCATATGATAGTGTTTTTATTTGGCATGACAGTTGAGAATGAACACCATAAGGAAAGAAGAATATAAGCATTTATTAAGCATTTACTCTTCTCTCCTCTCCTCTCCTCTCCTCTCCTCTCCTCTCCTCTCCTCTCCTCTCCTCTCCTCTCCTCTCCTCTCCTCTCCTCTCCTCTCCTCTCCTCTCCTCTCCTCTCCTCTCCTCTCCTCTCCTCTCCTCTCCTCTCCTCTCCTCTCCTCTCCTCTCCTCTCCTCTCCTCTCCTCTCCTCTCCTCTCCTCTCCTCTCCTCTCCTCTCCTCTCCTCTCCTCTCCTCTCCTCTCCTCTCCTCTCCTCTCCTCTCCTCTCCTCTCCTCTCCTCTCCTCTCCTCTCCTCTCCTCTCCTCTCCTCTCCTCTCTCTTGCTTCTCCTCTCCTCTTCCTCTCTCTTTCCCTCTCTGTCTCTCCCTCTCAGTCTCTGTCTCTCTGTTTGTCTCTGTCTCTCTCTTTCTCTGTCTGTCTGTCTGTCTGTCTGTCTGTCTGTCTGTCTGTCTGTCTGTCTCCCTCTCTCCTTACCTTCTGTCTTAGAATAAATTCTAACATAGAAGAAATAAAAGGACCAGGCAATTGGGGTTAAATGACTTGCCCAGAGTCAGACAGCTAGGAAGTGTCTGAAGCCAGACTTCAACCCAAGTCCTCCCTCCCAACTCCAGTCCTGGCATTTAATCTATTGTGCTATCTAGCTGCCTCTACCTCACCAGATTCTCACAACCACGCTAAGAGGTTTGGTGCTATTATCTTCATTTTACAGTTGAGGAAACTGAGGCAGACAGAGGTTAAGTGGCTTGCTCAGGGCCACAAAGCTAGTGAGTGTCTGAGCTGGATTTGGGACTGGGTCTTCCTGATTCTGCACCCAGACCCCTGGACACTGCACCACCTCCTTGTGCATGAGCCGCCCAATGTACAAAATCACTTTTTCTTCCAATCGCACTGCAGATGCACTCTGTTTAGGCTGCATCAGCGATCTTTGGGAGCTGGGAGATGAGGCCACAGTTGAGGAGATGTGGGCTGTGCTGCTCCAACTCCCACAGGGCTTGTGTCTTCTCGGTGGCACCTCACACTGCAGGTTCTTGATGAAGATTGATAACCAGTGTCGGGAGGGCAACTGTTTTTAGGAGACGATGCAATTCTTTCCTAAGAAAACACTCCACCGGAGGGAATGTTTATTTCTAATCCTGTCTAGTGATCAATGGAAGCCCCGAAGCCTCAAAATTAATAGTCCTTGTAACTTTCATTCTAGCTGGTACAAAGCTTATTCTTTTTCCTGTTAAGTGTCTAATTGAACCTTACTAAGCTCACCGATTTTACAATATCTTTTGGCATCCTGCTGCACAGGTTAACTGGGTACCAAACAAAAATATAAAAATGAAGAAGACCTTTTAATTTCTTCTTCAGGTCTTTTAATTTCATCAAGATTCTCTTGAAGGAATTCAATAAAAACTTCTGACTGGGGGGCAGCTGGTTGGCTCAGTGAATAGAGAGCCAGACCTAGAGACTGGAAGTCCTGGGTTCAAATTTTACTTCAGATACTTCCTAGTTGTGTGACCTTGGGGAAGTCACTTAACCCCCATTTCCTAACCCTTACTGCTCTTCTGCCTTGGATCCAATACTTCATATTCGTTCTACGACAGAAGGAAGGGTTAAAGAAAAGGAAAAAGAAAAAAGAGACCCTAGATGTTGACTGTGAATGAGTTCAGTGTGATGTAGAAGAAAGGTCATTAGGAGTGCTGGGTTCTGAACTCAGCTTTGCCACTAATTAGCTGTTTGACACCGGGCAGCAGAAGGTATTACAGGAGTGGGGCGATCAGAGTTTCCCCCCAAGGCACTCAAGTTTCAAAGGCATCGCAGGATTTCTATTTCTTCCCTAATAGGTAGCTGTCTTTTCCCCCCCTGGCTAACTCTGCACTGTGGATGAGCTCTGACTTTCCCATCCTTTCAGCAGAATAGCTTTACCACAGCTGAGAATATCTGTCTTTTCCCTTCCCAACTGAATTTGTCTTGAAAAATTTATGGGAGAGTGTTTTGTGCCGCTCACTTGGGGAATGTTTTGTAAAACTTGCCTTAAGTGTCAAAATATGCTCTGTTAGCATCACTGTATCTTAGTCTCCTCATTTGTCAGTTGGGGTTAACCTTGTATCATGGACTTCTTTTAAGGCCGTGGGGTCAAACTCAAGTAGAAACTGTGCCAATAAACAGCATTTAGGGATCTCTGCCGTGTGCCCTATTGACTTAGAAAACCACATATTAACATTATCTATGTTCTATTGCACTTTTATTTATTTTGCTAAATATATTCCAATTACATTTTAATTGGGTTGACTCTTCAGCATAGCTGGTCATATATTTCACCCCTCTGACCAAAAGGCACAGACAATATTAAAAAAATCTAAAAGTTCTATAGATGTAGGGTATTACTAGGATTAATCCTATGTTTAAGATTTTTCATGGATAATATCAAAATATGAAATGAGTGGAAATGATTTCTTGGCTGGAGTTATTATTTTCACTGGGGCTTTCTTGTGGTTTTTCAATGGGGTCCTTTTTAAAGGCGGAATCTTTTTCGGTGTTTGCAGTGGAAATGAGGCTAGATTTGGAGTTGAGTTCAAATTTTGTTTCAAATGCTGACGACCTGTAAGACCTTGGGCAAATCTTGTAACTTTTCTGGACTTCATTTTCTTCATCTATAAAATTAAGAGGTTGGACCTGATGACCTCTATTTCTCTTCCAGTTCTAAAGTTTTGATTTGGAAACTTCTATGTATATTAATTACATGCTGAACTTATTTTCATCAATAAATGTATTTAAAATTATACTTTGTGATCTCTTTATTATAGGACTAAATTCATATGAGTAAAAGTAAAAAAAAATTTTCCAGTGGACAAAACAAAAATTCTCTGTGTTAGAGCTGTGATTCTTTATTTTGGGTCTAAAAATGATTCATGAAATCAAAACTCAAAAATTCTTCAACTTCTTTTTTTTAACAATATTTTATTTGATCATTTCCAAACATTATTCATTAGAGACAAAGATCATTTTCTTTTCCTCCCCCCCCCACCTCTCCCATAGCTGATGAGCAATTCCACTGGGTATCACATGTGTTCTTGATTCAAATCCATTTCCATGTTGATGGTATTTGCATTAGAGTGTTCAGTTAGAGTCTCTCCTCAGACATGTCCCCTCAACCCCTGTAGTCAAGCAGTTGCTTTTCCTCGGTGTTTTTTTTTTCAAATTCTAATCAAATAACTTTCTAAAAAATGATTTCTTGGCTGGAGTTATTATTTTCACTGGGGCTTTCTTGTGGTTTTTCAATGGGGTCCTTTTTAAAGGCAGAATCTTTTTCGGTGTTTGCAGGCCCCTTGCTATTTCCACATGCTCATTGCAGAAATATTTACTGCTTCCTTTTGAGAGTTGAATCAGTAACTGCTCGGCTAAGTTCATACACTTGGCATGGACCCAATGGCCATCTCCGTGAGAACAGTAGATCATAGCAGGTTTGTTGAGTTCGGTGGAATAGAAGGGTACCCAGGTGTTGATGTCAACATCACAGGTGGGGCAGCAGATGATCCAATAGCCTGTTTCTGATTCATCTTCTTCATCATCTTCATTATAGGTATCAATATCACTGTCCCCATCAAAGCTGGTGATTTCTGCACTGAAACAAAATTCTTCCGAGTCTTCGAAGGGAGTGGAGTCCCCTGGATCTTCTGTTGATGCTTGACTACAGGAGAATGCTGCCTGTTCTTCTGCCATTAAGTCTTCTCCACCACACTTCAAGAGGTAGAAGTAGTGGGCATCTGAGAGAGTTTGACGATTGTCCCCTGGTATACCAAGAAAAACGGTCCCATTCCCCGTGCTGCTTCCAAACCACAACTTGCTGTGTTTAATGTCAGGGGTCCAATCTGGGGTCTCCATATCTTGGATCTCAATCTTGTTGTCCTCTACGGTGATGATATTGCAGACCAGCCTTTTCTGGTTTTCAAACTGGTAGCCACCCACAATGACAAACTCATTGCTTTTCGTCTGGGTCAGGATGGCACTGGAGATTGAGATTCCTCCCGGTAAGACGGTGCAACTCACCTCTGGGCTCCCAAGTGGCAGATCCACCTTCAGTCTGTACAGGTTGGGGGGTCGGCTATTGTTAGAGAGAGAGTGGCCCCCTATCATGTAAATGGTATCATCTCTAGCGATGGAGACGTGAAAGGAGAGCCCATCCTGGAGCTCCGGGAAGTTGTAGGAGGTACAGCATCCAAATTCCAAATCTATTAAGAAGACGTGTGGAGGGCAGTCAACTACACTGTTCCATTTTTCTGTGGTCCTCTGGGCAGATGGCATATAGGACCGACCTCCAAAGACAACACACCTGCTTTTTCCTCGGCTATAGACCACATCAATGGTGTGGCCGTATCTCGCCTCTGGAATATCTCCAACTAATTCTTTCTCCGTACAGCAAAAAGTCACTTTCTTGTTGTTTTTGCAGATGGCACTAATGATGTAAATCTTATCCGAGAGTTCATTATTTGGGGTTTTTCCTCCATGGATGATATATTGCTCTTTCTTCAACTCCAGTCTATCCTGGAAGGTGCAGATAGCTGGGTATCGAAGAGGGGGGAGGTAGCAGGAATCCTTCGAGAAAAGAGCAGGCCTCAGTTTGAGTTGGTTCTGTTTGAAATCGAAGAGAAAAATGCCAGTGGGACAAGATCTCTTGGGCCAGCCCTTTTGCCCAAAGAAAAAAACTTGTCCTCCGAAATTCATCAAAGAGAAACCCGGTTGGATTAAGGAGGCATTGTTATTCACTGTTATCATCTGTAGGGACATATTGACTGATGATGGGAAGATCCTTTATCTAAAGACATCATAGAAAACAATAGTAAGAAGCTACATTTATAGAACACTTAATGTTTACAAAGTATTTTCCTCTTTATGACTCAGTTAAGGAGGAAGAGGAAGTACCTCAATTGATGAACCAGCACTAATAATAATAATAATAACTAGCATTTATAGTATATACATTTTAAAATTTGCAAAGCACTCTACATATATTAACTCATTTAGTTTCAGTGAAAATGTTGTGAGGTAGAGGCTATTATTATTCCTATTTTACATATAGGGAAATAGAGACAGAAATTGAATGACTTGCCTAAGGTCACTTGAACCTGAACTCTGGTCTTCTTGATTGAAGTCCTGTGCTCTATCTACTGGACCACCACCTAGCTATCCATCACTATTTATTTATTATTAAATTTTATTTTTTCAATTACATGTAGCTCTATTTATTAAGTGCCTACTATGTGTCAAGTACTACAGTGGGCATGCTAATAGAAAGAATAACACGATCTCCATTTCCAATGAATTTATGCTCTAATAAGATAAGTATATATATAGAAAATATACAGTACAAAGGTAAATTAATAGGAATATATTTGTATAATATACATATATGTAAAAATATGTGAATTTGAGCTAGTAGGTGTGTATATGTATACACACATACACAAAATTGTTAACTAGTAGCTTGTTTGGGACAGAGCCTCAGAATAGTGAAGTGCTGATTGGCTGAGAGCTAAAATTATGGAGTTAGAGTGGTCCAAGCCTCTCCTTCCGAAGCTGGGAGGAAGGGTAAATCACCAAATTTTATATGAATTGTTAAGTGGCAAGAAATGCATTTGAACCCAGGTCGTCTGATCCCAAATTCAGCTCTCTTTAAACAGGGCCTGATGGTTGATAGCCCAGACCCTTAAATATATCACTGTATTTAGGGATCCTCCTCTATAAAATATGGACGAAATGGTCCGGTTACGTCAGGCATCCCGGAACCTTCTACCAGGGCTCTCTGAGCTCTGGGGACAGGCTTAAAAAGAGGACTTCGTTCCCTGGAAGTTCTGGGAATTGTAGTCCCAACTCCTCCCACATTCTTCTCTTAGTCCTGCGGGCGGGACGCGGAACTACATTTCCTAGAAGCCTTTTCGTTCAGGAATGTGTGCAACTAAGCGGGTAGCGTAGGCTTCCCCCTGCTCCCGGCGGGAAGGAATCCCGGGCTCCTCTCGGCTCAAGATCGAGGAGCACAGAGGGACTAGGTGAGCGTCAAGGCGGACGTCGAGGCCGCCTCTGCCATCGTCTACAGGGCAGGGGCATCCTAAAGGACCCAGAAGGAGGGAGCAGCGGAGGGGCCGCCGTTGCCATGGCGACGCGGCCCTTCGCCCAGCCTGGACCCGCCTCCTTTCTTTCTCCTGTTGCTCCTCTCCACACGCGAAGAAGCCCGAGCTGGGGGTAGAGGGAAGCCATGGGGCCCGGCCACCCGCACCTTACCATAGGGGCAAACTGAGACTCAGGGAAGGGACCCAGGTTTACAGATCTAGAGCTAGAAGGGACTCTCGAGATCTTTGAGTCTACTTTCCCCTCTCCCATTTTACAGATGAAGAAACTGAGTTTGGAAGAAGTGTTGAGATGCAGCACTGGACAGGACCTTCACAATCACTGATATCCCACCCTTACCTCCCATTTTACAGATGGGAAAACTGAAGCCCAAGGGTGGGTAGGAGACTGTAAAAGTAGTATGTGGCAGAAGATTTGAACCCAAGCTTCCGGTTTTTTCCCCCCTGTCTTTACCCCTAGCACCACAAGACCTTAGAGGGAGGCCTAATCAGGATTGGCAGAGTCTGGGGGTAGCTGGGTAGCTCAGTGGATTGAGAGCCAGACCTAGAGATGGGAGGTCCTGGGTTCAAATATGACCTCAGACACTTCTCAGCTGTGTGACCCTGGGCAAGTCACTTGACCCCCATTGCCTAGCCCTTACCACTCTTCTGCCTTAGAACCAATACCCAGTATTGATTCTAAGACAGAAGGTAAGGGTTAAAAAAAAAAGAGTGGCAGAGTCTGAACAACTAGATTTGAAATAGGAATTACACAGGTTCAGATTCCACTTTTGACACTCAGTAGCTGTGTGAGCCTGGGCAAAACACTGAATTTCTTTGATCCTCCATTTGTTCATCTGTTAGAAGGAATTGGTAGATGGTCTGGAGCAGGAATTTCTTGGGTGGGGGGGAAACTTGGAATTTTTTTCTGAAATTTAGAATTTCCTTGAGTACTAAGACATCAGTCTTCCCGGGGCCTGAGTCAGTGTGTGAATTCAAAACTTCCTGGCTTCCAAGTCAGACTTCTATCTACTAGGCCACCCTGTTCAATTGTTAAATGGGGTTTATAATACCAACTGATAGAGTTTTAAAAATCCATACCTTCTTTCCTAATATCAATTCTAAGATAGAATAGGGGCAAGGGTTAGGACCTCAGGGTTAGGTGACTTTCCCAGGGGGACAGCTAGGAAGTGTCTGAGGTCATATTTGAACCCAGGACCTCCTGATTCTAGGCCTGGTACTCTATTCACTGTGATACCTAGCTGTCCCCATCATAGAGTTCTTGTGAGCTGTAAATGAGACTGCATAGAAAGTGTCTTGCAAACTTGAAAACCCCACATGTACTTTAAATGCCACTGTCAGTCATTATTAAGGGGAGCTCCTTGGAGTCCTTCTGGGACTCAGATGGGGTGGAAACTGGCCAGGGTTTTGATGCCTTCTACATTCACAATAGAAGTAAGTTGAATTAAAGGAGCCCTACTTTTAATTTGCCTATTTCTTACCAGCATATTCTTTTTCTCTTTTGACTCATCCTTCTCTTTCCCTCCCTATGCCCCTTCATTCTCTGCCTGCAGTGTAATAACTGCAGTTATACTGAGTTCCAATGTGACTTCTGACATTATTTTAGCATTATGTGGTCTTGGCCAAACTATAGCATCACAGTGTGTAAGAAATAGAGGCCTGGACCAAGAGATCTTAACCTTTTTTATGCCTTTGACAGTTTGGAGAAGCCTTTGGACTTTCCTAGAATGCTTTTAAAGTAATGAAATAACAGGATTATTGTTATTTTTTATCTCTTACTTTCTGTCTTAATAACAACTTTGGGATAGAAGGGCAAAAGGTAGGCAAACAGAGTTAAGTGACTTGCCTGGGGTTACACAGCTACACAGGTTACATAATATATATATATATATATATATATATATATATACATAATATACATATGCATAATATACACATATGTGTAACATAGGTTACACAGGTTGTGTCTGAGGCCATATGAACCCAGGTCCTCCTGATTCCAGGCCTGGCACTCCATCCACTATGTCACCTAGCTGTGCCTCTGACATAGGATTATAAAGGAAACGAATTATATTGATGTATAATTATTGAAATACTCACAAATTCACATTTCCCAGGCTAAGAACTACTGATCTAGTCAAATTCTTTCATTTTATGATGGGAAAACCTGAGGCAGAAAGTGACCTTTCCAAAGACACTTTACCCCTAGTCAAGGGCAAAGCCCTTTGGAGATTTTGATCTGAAGTTTTGTGGTCTCTACCATGGTTTCCTCTTAATGAACCTCCCTGAGCCTTAATTCCTTTATTTTTCAACTAGAGGACATAGTGCTTTCATGACAAAATTCACACAGAAGCACACTATAAATGTGAGTTATTGTTCTAAGGCAAGCCAACCTCTCCGTCTTTTCTCCTGTCCTTTTCTTTCTTCCAAGAACAGCTGGGAAAATGGTGGCAGTGGAGGTTGGTTAGTGCTACCTGTTATTATCGTGTTTTCTGAGATGGGAAGTGTCTTTTTGTCTTCTCTGAGAACAAGGTGTTATTTGCTATAAAGTGTGCTTTCACATAGGAGAACTGGGGTCTCATTCAACTCAATAGACATTTATTAAGCGTTAAAGACAAAAGCATAACAATCCTGTCCCCAAAGAGCTTACGCGCTATTGTGTGTCTATGGCAAGGACACGGATAAGCATAATACAAGTTACTTTGAAGGAGAGGCCTACACAGGAGGTGACCTCCAATCTGAGCCTTGCAGGAAGCCATATATTGCCAGGGGATGAAATGAGAGAGGATAGGAACCAGGGGTGGGAGATGGCTTATATCAATGCCAGAGAGAAGGGGTGGAATGTCAAGTTTGGGGTGCGGTGGGTGATGGGGTCTGCTTGGCCAGTGTCGAGTTTGTGCAGATTATTCTGAGATGAGGCTGCAAAGGGAGGTTGGAGCCAGATTATGTAGGGCTTTAAGAGTCCAGGAGGGGAGAAATGTATATTTTACAGTTTATTCAGAGGTGCTACGGAACTACTGAAGCTATTTGAATCGGGCTATGCATGCAAAGGGTGGACCCCAGCCTTCAGGACAGGGGACCCCAGAGGCTGGAGGCAGGTGGACCAAGTAGGAGGCTCTCACAGCATAGTCTGGGGGAGGGGGTAGATGATGAGGGTCAGAACTAAGGGGGTGGCTGGGAGGTAGAGAGGTGGAAGCTAAGAGAGAGATTGTGGAGGCAGAATTGACAAGACTTGTCAGCAAATTGAGTACAAGGAGTGAGGGACAGGGATGAATCCAGAATTACCCGGAAGTTCTTAAACCTGGGTCACTAAGAGGGTGCTGTAGCCTCCTTCCCAGAAACAGATGACTTTCTGGGGGAGAGATAAGAACTTTTACTTTAAGCATTAAGTTTGCTGTGCTGCCGGAACGTCCAAGTGACGATTGGGGGGAGATGGTGATATGGGACTGGTGTTTAGGAGTCCGGTTATGCTAGATATACGGATAAGGGGAGTCTTTCGTATTTAGTGGGTTGGTGCATCCCTAGTAAAATCAGCAAGGAGAGACAAGGCCTTGGGAGAAGAAAAGTGGGTACTGGACAGAGCCTTGGGATGTCCCAGATCGGGGATAGGAGATGGGTGATGGCGCAATAGAAGAGACTGAGAAGTTGTCCTAGGAGAAAGCAGTCAGGATGATCTGACTCTCTTTCTATATGGACTGCCTTTCTATGAGTCCATGTGGCTAGAAGGTACTGGCACTGACTGTTTTTTTTTAAATACCCTTATCTTCTGTTCTAGTATCAACACTAGGCATTGGTTCCAAAGCACAAGAGCATTTAAAGCACAGGCAATGGGTGTTAAGTGACTCGCTCAGGGTCACACAGCTAGGAAATGTCTAAGGCCAGACTGGAACCCAGGACTCCCATCTCTAGGCCTGGTTCTCAGTCCACTGAGTCACCTCATTGCCCCCACATTTATTTATTATTTCAGCTCTGAAAATAGCATAGTCTGTTTCCTAGAGGAGTTTATAATCCAACAAGGTAGAGATACATGTAGTTAGTGCCAAATAACATTTCTGTGGTATTTAGATTTTGCAAGTCTTTTTCTCTCTGTTGTACACACACACACACACACACACACACTATCTATCACACACACATATTATCTTTTGTTTGAAATACTCAGAGAAGTCTGGTTCAAGGTGGAATGTGCTAAGGGCCTTTCTTAAATATTGTCTACAATGGGAAGCAGGTCTAATTAAGCCGTATTTGGAACACGAACTTTAAAGGGTATTGGGGACTGCTAATGCTCCATACCATCCCTATCGACATTACGGAGACACTAAGGCCAAGAAGTCCAGGCAAACAGATGGAAAGAAGAGTGCTAGTGCGGGAGCAGAGAAACGTGTCTAGGATTGATTGGGCTCTTTTTTAATATGCTTCTAAATCTCTCCATCTGAAGCTGTCATAAGTGATGCTGTTAGGATATAATAACTTGTCACACTTGGGAGATGATGGTCTTAACGCTGACAGGTGAATTCTAAGCTTTGGAAACTGGGACAACTGGTTATTTTATATGGATTTTTAACCTTCTGAGTCGAACAGGATGATTAGGAATAGAATATGAGTCATCGTCAGTGGCTCCCTATTCCCCCTAAGATAAAGGTCAAATTCCTTACTTTGGTATTTAAAGGGAGGCAGTTAGGAGGTGGAGTGGAGAGAGCAGAGAATTATGGAGTTAAACTTGGGTTTGAATCCTGTCCCTGTCACTTACTAGCTGGGTGACTCAGGGCAAGTCATTTGACCTCCCTGTGCCTCAGTTTCTTCATCTCTGAAATGGGAATAATAACAGTACCTATCTCCCAGGGCTTTTGTGATATTTGATTGTGATAACTTACCATTGAAATGCTGGTTATTATTTAGCCATTATTTAGGCCTTTTATAGTCTAGCTTCAGACTCTCTTCTCTGACATTATTCCCCATCACATACTCTCTACTCCAGTAAAATTGGACTTCTAGCTGTTCCTTTACATCTCTGTCTACTTATGTAGGCTATCTTGGCCCACTGGCCTAGGACCTACTCCCCCCTTTTCTCTGCTTGTTGAGAGCATTGTTTTCTGTAGCCAGACTCAGGGGCCGCATCTTCCCTGAAGTCTTCCCTAGAGAATTGTCTCCTTCAGTTTTCATTGAGCTTTTATTTCAATCTCTCCCATGTCCTCATCACAGTTCACTTCATATTGCCCTTACTGGGGTGCCATATAAACTTCCCATTAGATTGTAAGCATATAGCGTGCTGCCTTTCGCTTTGTATCATCCCTCCATGGCTAGCATAGGCCTTCCAAATAGGAAGGTGCTTTAAAAAGTCCTTGAATTAAGTTGGTAGTCCTGAGACCAATTTAAATAACGTTTTAGTACATTCCTCTTATGCCCTTTTCCCTTACTCCTTCATATTACTAGTTTACTGTCTTTATCCAGACTCTCGGGGACTGGCTGATCATTCCTTCAATGAAGTGTGAGAATTTTAAGGGAAGTGACTTTTAAAGATTCTTTGAATCTCATTCTGTGATCAGTTCTCCACCTCCATATCCTTGAACTATGTAGATGGTTCCCCTAACGCTACATAATGTGTAGTTATTTTCAAGGAGTTGTTTGGTGCTTCTATCGATAATCAGCACCAATATTATATTTTATTAAATCATCTCGGTATAAAGGCTTTGGACTGAGGAGTGACCTTTAGACATCCACTTTACTGAATTCCCCAGGGTAGAATCTATTAATAATAATTTTGGTCTTATAGATACTACTAGGACTAGAAGTGGTATATAAGAAGAGTTTTTATTTTAAAAAAATCTTAATTTTCTTTTTCCTTGGAAAATAGAGGTATATGGGTTCAGCAAGAGGTTGGGTTTTTTTTGCTTATATTTTAGTCCGAGAGGGTAGGTTTATTCATCATTGACTTATCCTGGTCCAAGAAGAGATGGCAGTCATGTAACTGAGAAAATGCTATCACTAAATCCATAGTAACTGAAAGGAATTATTACTGGTCCTCAATTCAATAAACTGGAACACATAGGTGATTATAGGCAGCAAGATGCATATCGTTCTCTCATAGCTGCATAGCTCTGGGACATAGCAAAGAAACCAAAGGCTGGTTGTTTCTAACACCTGTGAAGGCTGTTATTAGAATAGCAAACAAACTCTGCAGTGGATAATAGCTCCCAGGTCCCATGGGTGAAGCAGATGCTATGGGGCAGTACAAGTTTTGTTTAGTAAGACTTTTGAAAAAAAGTTTTCATTTTAACCTGCTGGCTTCATTTTTGGATGCCATAGAGATCTTGGACTCTCGTATGTGAAAACATGATTATTTGTGATTAAATAGAAAATTGTTCTTAGACAAGAGTCAAAGAAGACTCTCCTTGTCCCTGCTAGCTTAGGGTCACTAAGGATTTCTCTAGTAGCTTTGGAAATAAGTATTTGGCAATATTGAATTTTTGATCTATCCTCCCTTTGATCCCCTCTTGGTAACTCACCTCATTGTCATTACAGGGGCCTCAGAACAGTGACTGAGATTTCAAATAAATAAATAAATAAGGTAAGTTTGCCTTTTGTGTCTGGTAGCACTCATCAAATATTTCTCAATTCAATTAAAAATGCTGTCTGTTTATAATCAGGTATGTAGTAATCATCTGTAAATGATCCAAAAAATTTCATCTGCATAACCCATTGTTTTGCTCTATTTTATTTGATTAGTTATGTGTCACTTTCCTGGATCAAATCTCTTTTCCTTGACTTAGGCAGTTTTCCATTTTTCCATGGTTTTCATATGAGTTTATTTGCCATGCCTTAGTTTTGAAAAGAAAACTGGAAATAAAAATAATGTAACAATGTTCTTTCTTTACAAAAGACCAAGTTAAAATGGGCCAAGTTTTAAACAAGACACAGTTCTTCAACTGAGGAAAATTTCAAAGTCAGCACACATTGAAGAGCCTTTCTAAAAGACAGAAATATCATACTATTAAACTTCTATGGTTTTCCTAACCCCATGCTAACATTTCTCAGTGGGAGAATTTCATTTATTCATTTTGAAGCTAAGAGCATACATAGATTATACTCAAACCCAGTATACAATGTGAGGTCTGGGTTTGTAGTTTTTTTCCATCAGTTCACCTTCCTCCTCCCTCCTGATTTTTTCCTTCTTAAAGAAGGTACCGGATTCTGGATTAAGATCAGATTTGATTGGTCAGTACTGCCCATGTTTTCAGATTGCCCCTTAATAGCAGATAAGTTTGTGTAACTGCAGGCAGTTAGTGTATGAATTAACACCATCTTGCAAGGTTAATCAGGTTTGATGCATACATTATTTGATTTTTGCTAGCAGTAAAACTGGGATTAGTTTTTCTTTCTGACAGTTCTGCCAGGGAAGCATTTGTGCACTAAGATTAATACACAGCCCTCCAAAGGCACAGGGATTAAATTCCCGCAGTGTGCTGAGCCAGAAAAGCAACCCAGCTTCCCAATTCTTCATTATCCCTTCCCCATCTGGACACCCAGTCCACTTGAAATGAATAAGCTTCTGAAGTGTGGCATTATAATTTCCCCCAAACTTTATGAAGATGCCCCCAGCTTTAGATTTGGTAGAAATGAATGGATTGGACCTACCTGAGTGCCAAAGGGGCTGCTTCCCCCTCCCTGAAATCTTTTCGTCTAAACCAGGATTAAAATGTCAGCACTTTGGGAAGATTCTCTGCCTGCACACTGGGGTCAGGGCAGCAGAAAGCTGACAGTGAGAGAGTGTGTATATGCTTACAGATGTTTTGATGAGCACTCTTCGAATGTGGGTAACTGGCTGTGACCGTTTTTTTTCCCCCCTTCAGATGGTTCAGGAAGATACCCAGCAGGGTCTATGGTATATGCTCAAGATTTAACTGTTTCATGACTAGTCAGAGCAGGAAAGGAGAGTGGGAACAATGAGAGGAAGGAAGAAGATTCAGTTTGGGCTTGTAAAGATGTGCTCTTTTGGCACATGAATTTTTATACAAAACATTTTAATGAATAATAACAACAAAAAAACTAGAATTTTATCCAATGTGAATTATTCCTCCTCCAGTAAAGACTGAAATCAGTTAGTCAATATTTATTAAGCACCTGCTGTTCCAGGCACTGTACTAAGTGCTGGGAATCCAAAAAAAGATAAAAGCCCTTCAAAGAGCTTTCAATCTAATAGAGGCATAGCATGAAAACAAATATATTCCAAAAAATCTATATGCAGGAGAAATAGGGAATAATTAAGAGAGGGAAGACACTGGGACTAAGAGATGTTGGGGGAAGGCTTTCTGGACAAGAGAGGATTTTAGTTGGGACTTAAAGGAAGCTTGAGCAGTCTATGGTCAGAGCAGAGAAGGGAGAGCATTCCAGGGATGGGGGACAGCCAGAGAGACTGCCTAGAGCCAAGGGACAGAGAGTCTTGTTTGTGGAACGGTTAGGAGGTCAGTGCTACTGTATTAAAGTGTGTTTAAGGTAGGAGGGGACTGAATTAGGAGGACTTCAGATGTCAAACAGCTTTATATTTTTGATCCTGGAGGTGATAGGGAGCAACTGGAGTTTATTGACAAGGGAGTGTGATATGGTTGGGCCTGAGCTTTAGGAAAACCTCTTTAGTGATAGAATGGAGGAAGGTTTGGAGTAGGGAGACTTGAGGCAGGTAGGCAGACTCACCAGCAGACTATTACAGTGATCCAGATGGGAGATAATGAGGGTTTGGACCAGGATGGTGGGAATGCCCAATGAGTAAGCCAGAGTTAAGAATCAGCATGGCACCATCTGGTTTTTCTTTAAGAATAAATGTAAGCACTGAATATTGATTGGTTTCCAGAAATGGTATGAATATCATCCTGAAAGATATGTAGCAAAGAAAAGGAATTTGGCCAGTTATAAAGTAAAGATGAGGGGATATAGCACATGGCTTCAGTGCTGCCTTCCTGTCCATGGACACTTAAAACATTCAGAGCAAGGCCCCTCTCATGTGCATTGGACCCCCAATGAAGGATTTATGGAGAGACATGAACAAGAATTTACAGCGTGAGAAGGTTGCCTAGATGGATTTCAGTTTGCTTGGGCAGTCCGATGAAATCACAGATCAATTAGAATATGGTTTCCATTGGTGAGAATATTTGCCTATAGCTTTAAAAATGAAAATATCCATTCCTGGTATTTCTAACAGGTTACCTTTTTTACACCCTATTTATGTTGACATGTAATGACTGATTACAAGAAGAAAGTATGATTAGAATTCAAATAAGGAATATCAAAGAATTGGCATGCCAAGTGCCCTACAGTATGAATTTATCAAAGCAAATTAAATTGTAGAGAATAGAAATAATTAGTAACTGTTGGCTAGATTCTGAGATTATAGATTTTAGTAATACCTAAATAACTAGAGACAGGTTCAGCTTACTCCTTAGTCCAGAGCATAATAGTTTTCCAGAGGCTGGGAATTAGCAACATGGGTGGCAAAATTATAGGACCATAGAATTTAGAGCAGGAAGGAAGGGACCTCAATGATCAGATGGTTTAACCCTTAGGAAGCTGAGGCCTTAAAAGATAAAATGAGTCATTGAAAGTTGCCTGGCACTCAGACTCAGATCTGCTCACTCCAAATCCAGTGTTCTCAGGGCTGTAAGACTGTGCATGGGCTACCTCAATAGGTTTTAGTGACCTTTAGAATTGGCCTGATCAAAGCCAGACAGCCTGACCCACTGCTCACTGTATTGTCTATTCCAGTGTCCATTGTGTGCAGAAGAACCAAGCTTGGTAGGTAGTATGGAGAGTTAGGAAGGAAGTGATGGATATAGTGTCTGCCTCAAAAGACCTCAACGCATAATGGAAAAAGGCAGCCACATAGGCATCTTTGGGTTTTGGTTAAATACAATCAGAATTATGTTTGCTCTTCTTTTCCTGCCTGATTCAGCATTTCTCAGCAAGTCACCAACAGGGAAATCACAGTCATAAGTTATATGTTCCTCCCTCTGTTCCCAGGCAGATCAGATTTCAAACTCTCACTGTAACATATTTCTATACCCCTCTGAAGTGAGAAGCAAACAAACATTTGTAGGATGGGAATAAAAATAATCCCCAAAGTGGAAGAACATCTTTGCATCTGTGTGGATTTCGAAGGCTTAATGAAGTGATATACTGACATCCTTCTATCTTTGAGTGGAATTGATGTCAATAGTGGGGAGCCTACCCCCACCCCAGTGTAGATTTTAACCTCTCCTTACCTTCTCGCCCTGTCATTTTTCTTCACACTGTTTCTGAAATAGAGAGGATCTGACCAAGGAATAGGAGGCTTCCTGTGATTTAGGGACACTGTAGACTATTTGGGTTGCCCACTGTTTTTTTTTTTAGTACATGTCATCTCACTGTTGTCTTTTTTTTTTTCTTACCCCTCATCTATTTTAGAATCAATACTAAGTTCTGGTTCCAAGGCAGAAGAGGTAAAGGCTAGGCAATGGAGGTGAAGTGATTTGTACAGGGTCACTAGCTAGGAAGCATCTGAGACCAGATTTGAGCCTAGAACCTCCTATCTCTAGTCTTGGTTTTCTCTTCATTGAACCACCTAGCTGCCCCTGAGAGACCTCTGTTTTTAAACAGTATTCTTCTAGTGATGGTGCATGGCTAAATCTTTTGAATATCACAAAGTCGAGCCCCCCTAGAGGTCGCTGCCAAAGTCCACAACAGTTTACCCACAGAGATCTGTGAAAGGGAGGCTGCTGAGAGGATGTCATCAGAGAAAACTCTGGGCAGAAAAGGCAAGCCAGTCAGTCCTGTGGTGAGAACAAAGGGTAATTAATGGGTGTCCGCACAACGTTGGGGCCCCTCTAGATTTATCGGAAGACGGAGACAGAAATAACATAGAAAGGGGAAACATGAATGGCTTGTGATTGGTGCCTTTGGAAAGAGTACCCATATTGCCCATTGGTATTAAATTCTCTCAGTAACATCAAAGTATGTCTGCAAGCTTTGCAAGTATTTTTCTACTTTACAAATAGACAAGCAGTTCAAATAATCAACAAGACAAATGTCAACAGGAATCAATGTAAAATTTCTGCATTTAAGTTAAAATGCTTGGCTATGTAAGTTTTTTGACCAGACCACCTAATTACATGGAAAAACTCTGGAGACTTGAGTCGATCACAAACTCCCATTGTAGTAAGGCTGCTAACAAAGTGAATAAAATCTTAGTCTTAATCACATACAGATCAAGGGAGGAAATAAGCCCACTTTATTCTGCACTGGCCAAACTGCAGCTGGAGTTTGGTGACTAATATTGCTCATCAAACTTGAAGCAGAACTTGGCAAAGTAGTGAAAATGTATAGAGGAAGGCAGTCAGAGATTTTGATGGGGTCTGAGAATGACTGTTATAACTGGATTGAGGGAATTAGGGATTTTAGGCCTTAAAAAGAGAAGACTTAAGGAAAACATAATAGTTCTCTTCAGATATTTGGAGAGCTGTTGTTTGGAAGCAGAAGTAGCAGTGGATTGCATGGAACTCCAGAGGGCAGAATTAGCACCAATGGGTAGGAGTTACAGAATGCAAAGTTGGGTTGCCTAGGAGAGAGAACTTTTTAACAATCAAGCAGTCTAGTGGTGGAATGGGCCATGTCACAAAATAGTGATCTCCCGGTCACTAGAAGAGTTCAGGAGATGGACACCTGGCAAGGATTTTAGTAGAATGGGTTCTTTCATTGGGGGAAATGTTAGACTTGATGACCTCTAAGGTCCCTTCCAAGGCTACGATTTTATCATTTTTAGACTTACTGTTGCACAGAGTCAATAAAAGTATCTAAAAATAGAACCAGTGGCAGTTTTTCACAATATTTTAGGATAAGCCTAGAATATTGAATCATTGCTCTCTGTTAACAAGTTCCTGACCTGTCAGGAAATAATATATCTGAGATTGGAAAGGGAGATAGTTTGGCTTGTTGAATGAATGATTATTACTATGAGAACCTACTTCAGTAGGCAAAAAGGAGGAAAGAGGAAATGAAGGGAAATACTCAGAAAGACGCAATGTCTAATTATCCAGATGGATTGCTAAGAGGAGAAAAGATGACAGTTGATGTGCCAGTTTCTTCTAAAACAATTACTTAAATATAACCAGCTGACCAGAATGACTGTAATAATCTTTCCCTAAAAGGTTCCATGCTTTCTGCTAGTTAGATTAAAAATGATACTTGAAAATGAAGATGAAATTCCAGTTCTAGAGCAGGTTTGCAGTGGTGATTGAAATCCCTTTTCCTGAGGGAAAAAGCTTGTCTTTCCACCCCTTGAGCATGGAGAAAATGTTGGCAAAGTGAAACTATGTTTTTTGACACATTGAGAAAGTGGAATCAAAACTGCAAAAAGAAAATATTGAAACCAATCTGTTTCAAACTTTTAGAATTTTACTTCTTAAAAAATTTGGATTCTTCTATAAAATATACAAACATGATAAAATCACTTGAAACTTGTGTTTACATCATAGCCTCTCTTTTTTTTTAAACTGTTACCTTATTAGAATTGATACTAAGAATCAGTTCCAAGGTTCCAAGGCAGAGGATTGGTAAGGGCTAGGCAATAGGGATCAAGGACTTGCCCAGGGTCACACAAGTGGAAAGTATCTGAGGTCACACTTGAACCCAGGACCTCTTATCTCCAGGCCCTGGCTCTATTCACTGAGCTATCTAGCTACCTCCCATTCTTTTTAGAAAAGATGATAAACTTGATTTTATTTAGCCACCTATTTTAAAATATATTTTACTTTCCCCATAACATGTAAAAATAATTTTTCTAACATTTCATTTTTAAAAAATTTTGAGTTCCAAATGCTCTCCCTTCTTCTGATCCTTCCTCCTTAACTCACCTCTCTGAGACAGTAAGAAATCTGATAAGGATTTTTTAGTAACCTATTTTAATATTCATTTTCATTATACTTTTAATAGCTGATTTGCAGTTGATAGGAGGTAAGTATTTATTCTTAATCATATTTTTCTTCCCTGGGAGATTAAAAAAAACACAGATCTGAAATGCAGAGGGTTGTTTTAAGCTCTCATGTTGTTATAAACAACAAAATATAAGGGAAGACTTACTACAAAGCATTCCTACCCCAGGGTTAAAAACAATAGCTTAATTTGAATATTTGTTTTCTTTCTCTCTGAGGACATTCTTCTCCATCATCTTAGTTTTTAGCCTAATGGCTTCCATCACTGCTACTGGAAAGGCCAATTTGATTGGAAAGAATATTTTTCCAAATTTACTTCTTAAAACCTATGTTGATGAGGGGCCATCCTAGGGAGCTCTCAGAGTTCTGATTAGAAGTCTGCTTTTGTGTATTCTTGGTTACTTCTGCCCACTTTGCTAGTCATTTGATGGATTATGGAAGTGAAATGGAAGCAACACCTACCACCTCTTTGCTACTACCTGGCCTGCCTTCCACACTCTTGCTCAGCCTTTGTATATATAGGAAGAGGGGCACATTGTGACTGGCTAGTTTGACAGCTTAGTAACTGAGGTGTCATAGTTACTAAAGGAGCTGAGCCCTCACACTGATTCAGAGTCCATAGTGGTTCCAAGACTTCGAAGACATTAAGTGATATAAATTCAAATTACTGTGGAGAGAACCTCTCCTTTCGGCCCAGAGATGAGTCTCTATGTGAATGAAATGTGGGCCATATCTTTTTTCCCCTGGATGGAAAAATGCTGGTATGCTGACTTCAGAAATTGTTAAGGGAGAATTTTGGTTGGGGCTATTGTAAGTTTGTTTTATGAAGATTATACATACCTCAGGTATTTCAAAAGTTCAAGTATTTTAATCTATGAATTAAAAGATAATTAATTTTTACAAGATTTTGTTTTATGGGTACATAATTCAGGTTCTTTGGACTCCAGAAAGGAGCTGCTGTTGTTCTTTCTTAAGAGGAAGCTCAAGTGTTTAACTATTTTTCTTTGTTTAATGGAATTAATAACTGTGTAATTGAAATCACACTAATATTCAGCTGACCTAACTTGGTGATTCAATGTAGATATTTCTGTTTGGTTTAAACAGCTGGGAGGAAGACTATGTCTTTTTTTTTTTGTAAATCAAATTGATTTTATACAACCTGCTGATGATCAGTAAGACTTAATGAATGATAGCCTCAAGAAACTTAATTATTATTATTTGGATGGGTGAACAGGAAAAGAAAGCAAATTTTTCAATAGGAAAGAAAGTTTCTGATTGTCTATATAATTTTATAGTCAAGTTTTGTTTTCATTCCCCAGAGCTTTCTGCAGAAAGATAAAAATGAGCAACCCTGAACTCAAATAAGACAGAGGCAGCAGAATATAGTGGAAAGAAGGCTGGGTGTAGAATCAGGAGATCCCAGTTCAAATTCTGCCACTAGTTTTTAGTTATTTGACTGTGGGCAAGTGGCCTAACTTCTTAATTATCTCATTTGTAAAACAACAACAGTAATAATGATAATTTTACTACTTATCTCATAATTTTGTTTTGAGGAAAGGTCTTTGTAAAGTACTGTTAATGTGAGTTATGCAAATTTTTGGATAATTTGAGGTCCTTATAACTTTGCTTATAGAGATTAGTTTCATTTTGTCACAGATCTGTTTTTTTCCCCTAGTTTTACCTTTTTGTCCTCCATCTCCTTTTTTTCCATTTCTTTTAATAGTCTTGTTCTGATTTATGTGGTCACAAAAAAGATTATTCAAGTGATCCTGTTACAATATTGAATGAAACCCTCTCTCTAAATAATAAAGAGATTATAAGCCTTTTGCGAATAGGGCTCTGATCTTTTTTCAGCACAATTTGTCACACCTTTTTTTTTTTGATGGGTTTGTGATATCCCTGATGTGGTTGGTCAGGCCATCTACATCTTCTCATCTTATGCTATTCTTATCCATTTCCCTTCATGACTCTTCTCTGGAAAATCTCTCCACTATGCAGGAGGTCTGCCCACACAGCAATACTTTCCAGTGTTGCCAACTATTAGAACCCCCTTTTAAGGTGAAAAGAACTTGCAAGTTGCCCTCCCTCATTACAGATAGTAGCTATAGGATTACCATGCTTTGATTGAGAAAGTTTGTGACCAGGAGGCTTCTGGGAATTTAATGATGGTATGAAATAGCATCTACATCTATTTAGAGGAGTATTACCCAAAGAATGAGGAATTAGTTATAGTTTTGCATGTGCATTTGGGAGGCCCTTACAGTTATCAGATAGCCCCTCCCAGATTCATATCCTTAGAGCTGGGAACCACTTCTGTGCTTTTTAGTGGTTCATGTATACCAATAGATGACCCAGACTGTCTGTCCATTATCACTTGCCTATGTGATCTCACTGGCCCACTTCCATTTTGATTGTATGTTTGTTTCATTATATACTTTTTGTCACTTCTGACATGCAAATCATTATTGAAATAAGCTATACATGGGTAAGTGAAAGAAATGTTTTAAGTCACTATTAATTAGACTTCATACCTATCAGACTGACTTTTTAAAAAAATCTTTGGATTTTTTTTAATCTTTTTTCAAGAGATTTTAAATCTCTTGGAATCATTACTCTATGTTGGTTTCAGGGTAGAAAAGTGTTAAGGGCTAGGCAATTAGGTTTAAGTGATTTGCTCAGAGTGACACAACTAGAACGTGTCTGAGGTCAAATTTGAACCCAGGATTTCCTATCTCTGTACCTGGTTCACACAATGCACTGCAACCTAGCTGTCCAACCCCCCCCCCCCCTGACTTTTATGACAAAAAATGACAATAGTTGGAGGGAATGTGGGAAAATTGAGGTACTAATGCATTGTTTGGGGAGTTGTGAACTGTTTTGGCCATTTCATAGAGCCATTTGGAACTATGCTCCAAGACTATAAAACTGTATATACCTTTTGACTCAGCAATACCATCACAAGGTCTATATCTCAGAGACAAAAAAGCAAAAAGTATTTAGTATGGTGGGAAAGAATTGGAAGTGAGGGAATGTCTATCAATTGGGGAATGGTCGAGTTGTGGTATATGATTATAATGGAATACTATTGTGCCATAAGAAATGATGAGCCGGATGATTTCAGAAAAACCTGGAAAGATTTACATGAACTGATGCAAAGTAAAAGTGAGCAGATCCAAGAGAACACTATACACAGTAATAGCAATATATCAGCAATACAATGATCTACAAAAGACTCATGCTAAAAAATGCTGTCTTCCTTTAGGGAAAGAACTCATGGAGTCTGAATCCAGACAAAAGCCTACTATATTTCATTTTCTTTGTTCAAGTTTTCTTACACAAAAAGACTAATATGGAAGCATGTTTTACATAATTGCATATCTAAAATGTATATCAGATTACTTACCTTTTTGGTAAGGGGAGGAGGAAGAGACTTTGGGACTCAAAATAAAAAATTAATGTTAAAATTGTTTTATAGTAATTGAGGAAAAATAAATTTTAAAAAAGACCTCTTATATCAGCGAGCAGCAGGAAGACCATATACAAAACAACCTACTCTCCTCCTTGTCATTTTTGGGCTCAGTTCACCATCCCTCCACTTTTTTTGTATGTAATATTGGATTAACTCAATGGATTGCCTCTTCAATTGAATCATTATTTGGGCATTGCATATTCTTCATCAGCTGCTTTTTCTTCTATAGACTGCTGGGTCAATTTCTTTTGAGTGACAGGAGACCTTAATGGGAAGATCTTTTAGTATTTTGGGGCTTGTTCTAATCAGCATAATGTAATCCACAAACTGGGGCATTTGGAAGATCTCACTATCAGAAGGAAATCTCTTTTGTTTGGACTGTACACTAGAGTTCTCCATTAGTGGTGACCATCCTTGGTGAGTCTTTATCTTTATTTTATGTTATGCTTGACTTAAGCCCTATTCCAGTTCCATATCATTGTATGTGAGTCATCCTGTGACCTCAAAGGCTATCATGGTGGATCACAAACTGTCAAGTTCTACCAAGCTGGAAAAGCAAAATTAGATCTGGATGGCAGGCTGTGTATACTTCTTACAGGCCAGCCCAGTCAGATTTGGTGAGGCTCATCTTTAGCAGATAAACTAAGTGATAAACTTTTTGGCCAAGGTGACTTGTGAAACATAGAAAAACACAAAATTGCCCCCAGTCCTCTGTGGCCATATTCTTGTTCTGCAGCTGACTGATGGAATAGCAAGAAAAGAGGGAAAAGATGTTACGATCATCTCTAAATGCTAAGTTAATACAAAAAGCATTAAATATATGCTAGGCATTTGAGATGAAAAACAAAAGCAGGAGCAGGTGAGATCCCTTTCAGCTCTAAAACTAGGATACAGTTAAACTAATTTTGGGGAAAAGGGAGAACACTGATACCTTGAGAGGTCAGGAAGGGTCTCAAGTAAGAAATAGCACTTAAGCTGACTTTTAAAGGAAGCTAGGCAAGCCTAGAGATGGGAGATCCTGGGTTCAAATGTTGCTTCAGATACTTTATAGCAATGTGGCCCTGGGCAAGTCATTTAATCCCCATTGTCTGTCCCTTACCATTCATCTGCCTTGGAATCAACACAGTATTGATTCTAAGAAGGAAGGTAAGGGTTTATTGTTTCTGTTTTTGTTTTTGTTTTTTTTTTTAAGCCACATAGCTGCCCCTGAAAGTAAGGGTTTAAAAAAGTTAATAAAGGGAAGCTAGGAATTCCAAGAGGCAGAGGTGAGGAAAAAGTATTATGGGCATATTCTGTACATCATTATAGAGGTAGGAAATAGAGTGTCTTTTATGACAAAGAGGGGTTAAACCAGTTTGGCTGGAATCTAGAATGTGTGAACTGGGAGGAAAAAAATAATTGCTAGTTCTCTAAATGTGAAATCTTTGCTCACCAGCCAATGCCAACATGCCATTGGAAGAATCAGACCATATCAGTATTGACATCACTATTTATGAAGCTAGAAAACAAGGAGAAACCAAAAATTGGTGATTCACAGTTTCTCTCTGGAGAGAGAAATGAAGGCATTGAAAAGGTCAATTCTATTCCATTCCCAAAGGCCATATTCTTATATGTGAAAACTTAACTCATTTTGCAGAGTTCACGATGCAAAATAATTACTGTAAGATAAGTGAAGCGAAGAGAATAAGTATTTATTAGGCATCTACTATGTGCCAATCACTGTTTTCAGTACTTTACAATGTTTCTCCATTTGATCCTTACAACATCTGTACAGAGTAGGTACTGTGATGGTTCTTATTCTGCAGTATCAGAAGTTGAGGCAGACAGAAGTTTGCCTAGGGTTGTGCAGCCAGTAAATGTCAGAGGCAGGATCTGAACTTGATGCTTACTGACTTCAGACCCAGTGATCTCTTCAGTGTGACACCTAGCTTCCTACCCATGAGAATAATGTGGCATATGTTGAAGAGAAAGAAAAATTCTTTTCAGAACTTGACAAGATTTTCCAAATCAAGTCAAAATATACATTGATCCTCAGTAATATTAATGCAAAACATTACAAAGAATATATTGGAAAATATAGTTTGGGAATAAGCAATGAAAGAGGCTAACAGTCATGAATACTTTATTTAAGAAGTGGATAGAGTGGCAGCTAGGAGACTCTGTGGATTGAGAGCTAGACTCAGAGATCCTGGTTCAAATCTGGCCTCAGACACTTCCCAGCTGTGTGACCCTGGGCAAGTCACTTAACCCCCATTGCCTGGCCTCACCACTCTTCTGCCTTAAAACCAATATATGGTATTGCTTTGAAGATGGAAGGTCAGAGTTTTTAAATACGTGCTGAGTACTGAACAATGTCCCATACACAAACTGTATTTTAATAGGCTGGTAATAATTGGTTGCTGTTGTATTATTTAATTATATACCATATCAGCTGTCTGTGTATAGGCAGATTGGTTAGAAGAAGGAATAAAAGCTTACAATTGCAACAGTGCCAACCTGATTCATTCAGATGAGCTATTGATGCTGCATAATGGGAAATAGATAAAAAGCCAAAGACACTGGCATAGACCATCACCATTTCCTAGAGAAATTAACTAAGATAAAGCCATTCCAAGGGTGAGGAAACTGGAGCAGTTAAGGAACTGCTTTAGCTAGTAAACATTTGATCTTAACAGGATAAATTGGGGGATGTTGATTTAGTGTAGAAGCTATTTTGCAAAGTGTTAAGGACAATTTTCTGCAATACTAACTTAAAAAAAGAACAGTGGAGTGAGGCAATACAAGTCTGTGGAAAGCTTAGTATTTGACTCCACTAAGGACATCACTAGGAAGGACACACTAAGGAAGGACGTCAAATAGTTGAAAATGGCATTGCTTTATAAGAATTCCTCTCAAGAACTTTTCATCATTAAGTGGAAACACCAGATTTGTACTTCCTCCTTTCCAGGCCCTGATATGCTCTGTAAAGAAGCTGACATGGTAGCTGTAAGAGAAACATGGGAAGGACAGCTACACTAGGCCAGGTGAATCCCAGAAAACGTCCGTGCTGGAGGCATTGAGGGGACTGAGTGGTTTTCAAGATAGGTAAAAATAGAGAAAGGTACTGAGTAACAAGAACAAAATCTCAGTCACACAGTTGAAGGAAAGGAATGGGGGATGCAACATTCTGCCTTTTGTTGCTTGCTGATTATTATAAAAAGCATTTAGTTCAGTAGAACAGAAGGTTCTTTTAAAGGTCATCTTCCATCAAGTTGTCTCCCATGCGTATGTGAGGATCGTACAAGATTCCTTGATTGCTACAACTTCAGCAATAACTTTACTCAGTAATATTCTGATTATTGATGTCAAGCCAGAAATAAAAGAGATACATGTTGCTAGAAGTTTTCACTCTTATTCTTGAGGATGACCAATGCAGAGTCCAAATCAAAGTACTTGGCTTCCTTGTTGGTAGAGGAGTCCTTCAGATGACATTGGGCTGATATGAAATCCCAGAACAGCACAAGACTTCCTCAGTGGGCTCCACAGTCACTTAAAAGAGATTAACCTAAGAAATTCCACAGCAAAACCCAAATGGATTAAGAATAGCTGTCACATTCAGCTGGCGGAGATGACATCTTGAAGAAAGATGGAAACTAAGAAGCCACGGCAAGAAGGGAGAACATTCTAAGTGCGGGGGAGAGCGAGTGCAAGGTATAGAGGCAGGAGCTGGAATGCCATATCAAGGAGGCCAGCATAGCTAGATTGGAGAGTACGTCTAAGGGGTGAAATGAAAAGGTCGGAAGGGGACAGACCATCACGAACTTCAAGTGCCAAATGGAGGAGTTTGTATTTGATCCTAGAGGTCATTGGAAGTTTCTGGAGCTTATTGTGTAGGAAGGCCACCTGGCCAGACTTATGATCCAGGAAAATCACGTTGGCAGCTGAGTGGGGGGTAGAATAGGAACAGATTTATGTCAGGGAAGCCAGTTAAAAGGCTATTGTTATAGTCCAGGGCAGAGATGATGAAGGTATAAACTAAGGTGGTGGCTGTGTAAGTGCAAAAAAGGCAGTTTTACATCAGTGGTGTTAAGAAGGTCGAAACAACATTTGCAGTGGATTAGGTATGTGGAGTGAGTGTGAGGAGTCAAGGATGACGTTGAGGTTAGTATGAGCAGATGTCCCTGCGAGGATGCTGATCTTGACAGGGACAGTTGGAAAGAGGAGAGAATTTTGGGGGAAAAGAATGAGTTGTGTTTGGACATGTGAGTTTGAGATGCCTATGAGACTTCCGATTTGGGATTTCCAAAAGGAGTTAGATGATGCAAGACTTGTGTAGCTTGAGATAAGAAGATATCTCCCATGTCACGCAAGGGAATAGACTAAGGCTGGATATGGAGATTGATTGGGAGGCATATCCCTAGAGATGATAATGGAACCCCTGGGGGATGATGAGATCACGAGAGAAAAGGGCCCAAGACAGTCATGGGGGATACTCAGTGGGTAAAAGCCGGATAAAGATCTAGAAAATGAGGCTGAGAAGGAACACAGACAGATAGTAGAACTCGGCTCACCTGCCTACCTCTCACTCTTTGCAGGAATATGCTTCCTATATTGTTATACAGATAGATGGAGAGAATGTCACTAGTCATCATTTAGTTCAGACCAACTCTTTGTGACCCCCTTTGGGGCTTTCTTAGGCAAAGGCACCAGAGTGTTTTGCTATTTCTTATTCCAGCTCATTTTACAGATGAAGAAACTAAGACTGATAGAATTAACTGACTTGTCCAGGGTCACACAGCTAGTAAGTGTTTGAAGATGGATTTGAACTTAGGAAATGAGTTTTCCTAACTTCAGACCTGGTGTTCTATATCCTCTGTGTCACCTAATTGCATCTGAAAACCTTTTTTTCCACCCTTACCTTCCATCTTAGAATCAATACTGTATATTAGTTCCAAGGCAAAAGAGTGGTAAGGGCCAGGAAATGGGAGTTAAGTGACTTGCCCAGGGTCACACAGCTGGGAAGTGTCTGAGTTCAGATTTGAACCCAAGACCTTCTGTCTCTAGGCCTGGTTCTCAATCCACTGAGCTACCCGGCTGCCCCCAATCTGTTGGTTTTAGATATATACTGTTTATTATTTTTAGGAATGACCCTTCTATTCCTATGCTTTCTAGTGTTTTTAATAGGAATGGGTGTTGTATTTTATCAAAGGCTTTTTCTGCATCTATTGAGATAATCATGTGGTTCTTGCTAGTTTGCTTGTTGATGTGGTCAATTATGTGGATGGTTTTCCTAATGTTGAACCAGCCCTGCATCCCTGGTATGAATCCTACTTGATCATGGTGGATGACCCTTCTGATCACTTGCTGGAGTCTTTTTGCTAGTATCCTATTTAAGATTTTTGCATCTATATTCATTAGGGAGATTGGCCTATAGTTTTCTTTCTCTGTTTTTGACCTGCCTGGTTTTGGAATCAGTACCATGTTTGTGTCGTAAAAGGAGTTTGGTAGAACTCCCTCTTTGCTTATTATGTCAAATAGTTTGTATAGTATTGGGGTTAACTGTTCTCTGAATGTTTGATAGAATTCACAGGTGAATCCATCAGGCCCTGGGGATTTTTTCTTAGGAAGTTCTTTGATGGCTTGATGGATTTCAATTTCTGATATGGGATTATTTAAGAATTCTATTTCCTCTTCTGTTAGTCTAGGCAGTTTGTATTTTTGTATATATTCATCCATTTCTCCTAAATTGGTGTATTTGTTGCCATATAATTGGGCAAAGTAATTTCTAATGATTGCCTTAATTTCCTCCTCATTGGAGGTGCTGTCCCCCTTTTCATCTTTAATGCTGTGAATTTGCTTTTCTTCCTTCCTTTTTTTAATTAGATTGACCAGTACTTTGTCTATTTTGTTTGTTTTTTCAAAGTACCAGCTTCTTGTCTTATTTATTAAATCAATAGTTCTATCACTTTTGATTTTATTAATTTCTCCCTTAATTTTTAGGATTTCTAATTTGGTTTTCTGCTGGGGGTTTTTAATTTGATCGCTTTTGAGTTTTTTCAATTGCATTTCCAATTGATTGATCTCTGCTCTCCCTTGTTTGTTAATATAAGCTTTCAGGGATATGAATTTGCCTCTGATTACCGCTTTGGCTGCATCCCAAAAGGTTTGAAAGGATGTTTCGCCATTGTCATTTTCCTTGATGAAATTATTAATTGTTTCTATGATTTCTTCTTTAACTAAACGGTTTTGGAGTATCATATTGTTTAATTTCCAATTGGTTTTAGATTTGGTTTTCCATGTACCATTACTAATCATTATTTTTATTGCCTTGTGATCTGAGAAGGCTGCATTCATTATTTCTGCTTTTTTTGCATTTGTGTGCTATGTTTCTGTGACCTAATGTATGGTCAATTTTTGTGAATGTGCCATGTGGTGCTGAGAAGAAGGTGTATTCCTTTTTATCCCTATTTATTTTTCTCCATATGTCTATTAATTCTAATTTTTCTAAGATTTCATTCACTTCTTTTACCTCTTTCTTATTTATTTTTTGATTTGATTTATCTAAATTTGATAATGGTTGGTTTAAGTCTCCCACTAGTATGGTTTTATTGTCTATTTCTTCCTTCAGTTCGCCTAGTTTCTCCATTAGAAATTTGGGTGCTATATTATTTGGTGCATACATGTTGATTAATGATATTTACTCGTTGTCTAGAGTCCCTTTTAACAAAATATAATTACCTTCCCTATCCCTTTTGATCAGGTCTATTTTTGCATTGGCTTTATCAGATATCATGATTACCACTCCTGCCTTCTTTCTATCAGTTGAGGCCCAGAAGGTCTTACTCTATCCTTTAATTCTGACCTTGTGGGTGTCAACCCGCCTCATGTGTGTTTCTTGAAGACAACATATGGTAGGGTTTTGGATTCTAATCCATTCTGCTATTCGTCTACGTTTTATGGGTGAGTTCATCCCATTCACGTTCAAAGTTATGATTATCATTTGTGGACTCCCTGGCATTTTGATTGCCTTCCCTAATTCTAACCTTTTCTTCTTCGGCTCTACCTTTTAGTCCAGTGATTTACTTTGAATCAGTGCCCCTTGTCCCCTCCCTTGATGTTTCCCTTTTTAGTCCCTTCCTTTTTCTTCCCTCCCCCTCCCCCCTCTCTTTCCCTCCCTTTTTGTTCTCCCTCTCCCCTTCCCCCCCCCCCTTGGTTTTCCCTTCTCCTTACCCTTGTTGGGTAAGATAGAATTCAAGATCCCAATGGATCTGGATGTTTTTCCCTCTCAGAGTTGATTTCCATGAGATTGAGGTTTAAGTAACCCCCCCCCCCTTCCTCTCCTTCTTATAGGAGTTTTCTTCCCCTCCCCTTCCCATGTGAATCTTTGTGTGAGAACCATTATTCTATTTGGTCTTTCTTTACCCCCTATTTATACATTACATTTTCCCCATATGTTAGTATACATAGATTGATATAAATGTAGTCCTTATAGAAGAGAGTTTGAGTAAAAGAAGAAGATAACATTTTTCCCCTTTCCTTAATATTTACCTTTTCAGGTATTCCTTGCTCTTTGATTTTCGGTATCAAACTTTCCACAGAGCTCTGGTCTTTTCTTTGCAAAAAGTTGGAAGTCTTCTATTTTGTTGAATGCCCATACTTTCCCTTGGAAGTATATAGTCAGTTTTGCTGGGTAGCTGATTCTTGGTTGGAGACCCAGCTTTCTTGCTTTTCTGAAGATCATGTTCCATGCCTTACGATCATTCAGAGTAGAACTTGCAAGGTCTTGTGTGACCCTGATTGGTATTCCTTTATATCTAAATTGTCTTTTTCTGGCTTCCTGTAGGATTTTTTCTTTTGTTTGATAGCTTTGGAATTTGGCAATTACATTCCTGGGAGTTGTCTTTTGGGGGTTTAGTGTAGAAGGTGTTCTGTGAGCTCTGTCAGTGGCTGTATTGCCCCCTTGTTCTAGAATCTCTGGGCAATTTTCTTTGATTATATCTTGTATCACCATGTCCAGTTTGGTGTTTATTTCTGGCTTTTCTGGGAGTCCAATTATTCTTAAATGTTCTCTTCTCCCTCTATTTTCCAGATCTATCACCTTGTCGGTGAGATATTTTATGTTCTCTTCTAATTTCTTGGTGTTTTGGCTTTGCTTTATTAGTTCTTGCTTTAAAGCCTGGTTTTCTTTTACAGTTTGGTCAAACTGGTTTTGTAGATGCATGAATTTCTTTTGCATTATTTCCCACTTTTCCTCCCAGAGGGCTTCCATCTTTTTGGTCATTTCTGATTCAAATTCTTCATGGGTTTGTGGAGAGTTTCTATTTCCTTTGGAAGATTTTGGAGAATTTTCTTGTATATCTTCTTCTATCTGCTCTGTATTTTGTATTTTGGCTCCATAGAATGTGTCCAAAGTCGCCCCTTTCTTCTTATTTTTCTTGGTATTTTGGGGCTTCTGTGCTTCTGTGGAGTTTGTCATCTCTGAATGTGGAGGATTAGCTTTTCTTATCTCTGTCTGGTGATCAGAGGCTTTAGTCCTGGGCAGATGGTTCTATGAGCTTTCCCTGGGTTAAACTGAATATGCCTCACTGGAACTGGAATGGAAGGGTCAGACCACGAGGCCACACTCTCCCCCCGGCTTGCTTTCTGGAAGTTGCCTTCAGAATCGCTGGCCGTGAGGCTGTTTCGTCGGCCTGCGGGGGGGATGGGCTGCAGCTTTCCCAAGCTCCGAGGGCAAGGACTTTCACTGAGACTTGGATAGCAGGATCCAGCCCGTGAGGCTGTCTTGCCCGCCCTGAGGGTTGCTGTTGTTTAGACCAGCTCTCTGCAGCGGAAGCCCCAGGCAGTAACTTTCACTGGGACTCAGGTAGAAGGCCCTGAGGGTGCGGCTTCCGGGAGCCTTGGACTCTGCGCTCCTACCCCTGAGGTCCGAGTGATCTCGGGTTCTGGCTTTTGAGGGGGGCCGTACCTTTTGAACCGGGTCCAGGTCCAGGAGGAGGGTTCCCAGGGTCTGTGCTGTTGATCGTTTTGAATTTCGGCGCCTTAGGAGCTTATAGTTTGAGATCGGTAGGGAAGGGTTTTCCGGAGATCTGAGCTTTAGCTTTCTCTAAGCCGCCATCTTAACCGGAAGTCCCTGCCCCCAATCTAATACACTTCTAATTGAACTTTGTATATGCCCTACAATGTGTACTCATGAACATTCTTTAAACCCTCACTTTCTATCTCAGTAACAATTCTAAGACAAAAGGGCAAGGGCTAGACAAACAGGGTTAAAGGACTTGCCTAGACACACCTAGGAAGAATCTGAGGCCAGATTTAAGCTCAGGTTCTCCCAACTCCAGGCCTGGTGCTCTATCTAGTGTGCCATCCAGCTGCCTTTGAATACTCTTTTTAAAAGAGACTCAAACCATGGTCAACCAAATACTTCATGTGGGGAGGGGGGGGGGCTTATCTGAGAAGGCTTAAAGGTTAGCTACCAAGTCTTATAGCATGCCAGACTGAAGTGAATTCAATTAAGATCTTGAAAGTCTACTAAATGTTTTCCTGAATTTTAGCCTTTATTTTTTAGGCCCTTAGGTTAAAGATTTTTGTGATCTAGATTAGTTTGGAAAGCTAGACCAATTGAGTGTGGAAGTTCATAGCACATCTCACTGCCTTTCATCATATGGGAATTTGCAGGTCATTACTCCTTATTAGAGTCATAAATTGATAAAGACCCCTCCTGAGCTTTCTTTCCCATAGTTTTTGATTTTTATTATGAGATGACTCTCCCTTTGCCTTCAGTATAACCCTAAAGACATAATAAACATTAGAGAGTTGCATTTCAGAACAAATACTGGTCTTAACTACCTTTTGAGCCAGTCAATCCAATTACACTATTTGGTCTCCTTGGGCTTTGGTCATTTGCAAAAATATAAAAGGAAATCTGCTTTGAAAATGACAGGTTACCTGCTTCAAATTCCCTTAGGCAAGGTGAGTTATTTTTGTAATCTCCCTTTTCATCTTTTAACATGGAAAGAGATTCCTATTGAACTTAGAATCATCAAAATTTGAGAAAGTGGGTTTTAATGGTCCCTTTAAAATCCCTGGAAAATGTCATATTATTTATGACTTCTAAGCAGAAGCAATAAGCCTCAAGTTAGGCGTTTCTTTTAAAAAACTTTTTAAATGCAGATACACAATCCCCTGTGGTGTAAAAAGAAATCTGTACTTTGAGAGGAGACTCATCTCCAGGGGTTAGCCTCACAGAGTCTCTGGCATTCTCTTTTGAAGATGTGACCCGCTTGGTAATTCTCATTTTTAGGATAAGTGGAGATTTGAATTTAAATACTACATTAAAGGTAATGTAAATAAGGGCTTCCTATCTGGAATGCTAATCTTCAATCTATGGGAAAATTAATGATGATAATCCATGATTTTATAGGAGGGGTTGTGACTAACAGTTTACATGCTTGCCAAAATTTCTCCTTCTTTATGATTCCTGACTATTTCCTTCTAAGTCCCCACAGAGGCATTGTCACTTTTGTGACTATGGGCAAGCCATGTAACCTCTGTCCCTCAGTTTCCTAGTCTATAAAATAAATGATAATGATAAATAAATAAAAATAAATAATCCTGCAGGATTGGTGTTCCAGTGTCTTAGGGGCTGGGATCGGTGTTCCATTTGGACCTTCCATGAGGCCCATTTTCCCTAGCAGTTGCTATTGCATTGGTTATTGGAAGGAGCATTTGCAGCCATTCCCAACTCTGGGAATCATTTCCCTTGTTGCATGTGGAACTACGAGGAGTGAATGGGGATGAAGGCCATTTGGTCCATTTGATGGGCTGCTGAGGCCAAAAATGTTCCCTGCTTGGTAATCAGCCTCCTGAGAACAACTTCTTCATGTTTAACTTCTCTCGTCCAAACTTCATTTCTGGGCCTGAACTGAAAGCCTTGTCGGGTCTTGCCATGGCTTGTGCTGTGTTGGCAAACCCTTGGAAACCTTGGAGTTTCCAGGACGACTTTAGTGGGCCAATAATATTTACTACTAATGTGTAACATATTCTCATGAGTAATTACTTCCTGAGGAATATACAGAATTTATAAATATCTCAGAACGCTGTCTTTTTTTAAAAATTTTAAAAGATGGGGACATAATAATGATACTTATAATAGCTAACATTTCTAGAACTACTACATATTATAGGCAAATAAATACATTTCTATAAAAGCACTATAGAATGCTTTAAGACATGTTATCTCATTTGATCTACCCAACAACCCTCAAAGGCTGAAATAGAAACTGGGAGAGATTAAATGATTTTGCCCTCAGGATTGATAAATGGGAATAGAATAATTTCTCCTTGTCTAGTGCCAGTGATATCATTTAGTGAATCTCAGTATTCTAGAAACAGGTGTGTAACATTCACTACATTTCTTGGTTTGGAATAGAGTGGGAGGAAGTTGCTAATGTTAGAGGAAGGAAGGCAGGAAACAAATATTTATGAAGCACCTACTAGGTACCAGGCACTTTGGTTGGGACTTTACAGTTTGTACTGCCATTCCCTCATTGATGGGCATCTCCTTGTTTTCTAATTTTTTGCCACCACAAAAAGAGCTGCTATAAATATTTGAATACAAATAGGTCCTCTTCCCTTTTCCTAGATTTCTTTGGGATACAGATCTAGTAGTAGTGTTACTGGGTCAAAGGGTAGCCGTTTGGACGTAGCTCAAATTATTCTCCAGAATAGTTGGACTAGTTGGACAACTTTCTTTTTTTTTTTTTAAATATATTTTATTTGATCATTTCCAAGCATTATTCGTTAAAGACATAGATCATTTTCTTTTCCTCCCCCCCCACCCCCCATAGCCGACGCGTAAGTCCACTGGGCATTAGATGTTTTCTTGATTTGAACCCATTGCTTTGTTGATAGTATTTGCATTAGAGTGTTCATTTAGAGTCTATCCTCTGTCATGTCCCCTCAACCTCTGTATTCAGGCAGTTGCTTTTTCTCGGTGTTTCCACTCCCATAGTTTATCTTTTGCTTATGAATGGTGTTTTTTTCTCCTGGATCCCTGCAAGTTGTTCGGGGACATTACACCGCCACTAATGGAGAATGGACAACTTTCTTAAGACTGCATTAGTGTCTTAATTTTTCCACATCCTCTTCAACATTTCCACATCTCCTCAGAGTTGTATTAATTTACAGTTCTCTAGTCAGGGATTTTTAGCATTTTTTCTTGTGGCTATTGATACCTTTGATTTCTTCTTCTGTTAACTGCCTGTTCTGCCTATTGACCACTTATCAATTTTAGAATTACTGAGATTAATTGTTTCTTATTTTTTACAAATTTGGTTCAATTCCCCACATCTTTGAGAAATGAAGCCTTCATCAGAGAAACTTGTAACAAAATTTTTACTTTGTTGGTAGTACATAGAAATGCTGGTGATTTATAGGAGGTTATTTTATATCCTTCAACTTTGTTGAAGTTGTTAATTATTTCAGCTAATTTTTTTTATTCTCTGGGTATGTCATCATATTATCTGCAAAGAGTGATAGTTCTGTTTTCCCACTGCCTAATTTTATTCCATCAATTCCTTTTTTCTTATATTGCTAGAGCTAGCATTTCTGGTATGATATTAAATAGTAGTGATCATAATGGACATCCTTCCTTCACTCCTGATCTCTTTGGGATGGCTTCACAGATAATGCTTGCTCTTGGTTTTAGATAGATGCTACTTATCATTTTAAGAAAGGTTCCATTGATTTCCTATGTTTGCTAGGGTTTTTAATAGGAATAGGTATTGTATTTTGTCAAAGACATTTTCTCTGTCTATTGATATAATCATATGATTTTTGTTGTCATCATTATTGATATGGTTAATTATACTGATGGTTTTCCTAATATCGAATCAGTCCCACATAATTGGTATAAATCTCACCTGGTTATAGTATATGATCTTTGTAATATATTGCCATAATCTCCTTACTAGAATTTTATTAAAATTGTTTTCATTGATATTCATTAAGAAAATTGGTCTATAGTTTTCTTTCTCTGTTTTTGCTTTCCCTAGTTTAGGCATTGAAACCATATTTGTTTCATAAAAGGAATTTGGTAGGACTTATTTACCTATTTAAAAATAGTTTGCATAGTACTGGGATTAATTGTTTCTCAAATGTCTGGTAGAAGTCACATATAAATTCATCTGGTCCTGGGGATTTTTTCTTAGGGATCTTAGTTATGGCTTGTTCAATTCCTTTTCCTATGATGGTGTTAGTTAAGTATTTTCTTTCTTTTTCTGTTAACCTGGGCAGCTTATATTTTTGTAAATGTTTATCTATTCATTTACATCTTCAGACTTGTTGGCATACAGTTGGGCAAAATAATGCCTCATGCCTAAAATATCATCTTCCCCTATAGAAAGGTACATAGTTTAACCTGAGTGCATTATGATTTCTCTTTAATGTTTACCTTTTTATGCTTTTCTTGAGTCTTGCATTTGAAAGTCATGTTTTCTGTTCTGCTCTGGTTCTTTTTATCAAGACTGTTTGAAAGTCCTTTACTTTATTAAATATTCATTTTTTTCTCTTGATTTATTATACTCAGTTTTGCTGGGTGTTTTATTTTGGTTGTAATCCCAGCTCTTTTGCTTTTCAGAATGTCATATTCAAAGTCCTTTGCTTCTTTAATGTGATAGCTGCTAAATCCCATGGGATCCTGGCTTTAACTCCATGATATTTGAATAGTTTCTTACTTATAGACTGAAATATTTTCTTTTTTACCTGGGAGCTCTGGAATATGACTTTGATCTTCCTGGGAGTTTTCATTTGGGATCTCTTCAGGTAGTTATTGGAGGATCCTTTCAGTTTATACTTTTAACTTCTGGTTCTAGGATATTGTGGCAGGCAGTTTTCCTTGCCAATTTCTTGTAATATGATGTCTAGGCCCTTTCTTTGATCATGGATTTTATGTAAACCAATAATTCTTAAATTATCTTTCCTTGCAGGTCAGTTGTTTTTCCAATGAGATAGTTCAAATTTTCTTCTGTTTTTTTTTTTCCCTTTCTTTTGACTTTGTTTCTTGATGCCTCATAGAGTCATTAACTTCCACTTGCCCAATTCTGATTTTTTCTTTAGTGAGTTTTTGCATTTTATGTTTTTGGAAATCTGTTACCTTAAAAACTATATTTCCCAGGAGCCCACTGACATCCTGTCATTACGTGGTGATGTAGATAGAGAGCTATATTGGGTGGGGTTCCTGGTTTCACTCTTTTTGCTTGGATTTTTTGATATTTTTGATTTCTCTTGCTAATTGATTTATATACCTCATAACTCATCCATGCATCCCTAAATGATCCCTGTGTTTTTCAACATCCTTCTCAGGGGGGAATGTATTATTATAATGCAAACTTTAAATTCTTTTGAGAGTAATTTTAGGATAAGAAACATGCTACCTCTCAGAATCCAGAAAGTGAACTATTTGGAGAAGGCGCCATGAAGATGCCTGCATAGACCACACACTGCACCAGAAGATCCAGAGTGAACTTTGGGATGTGGTGATTTGAACTGTGTGGGGTTGAATGCATTTGTTTTGTATGTATGCTCTTATGCCAAAGGGGACTGCCCCCTAATTGGCTTTTTGTCAATGCTCCTAGTAGTCATTGGTTTTGTTCTCTTTTCCCTTTTATCCCCAAATTATTGTAATTTAAAAGTTGGTTATGTTTTAAAGATCCATTGGAGAGACCAGTCTTCCACCAGATCTCAGGGAGAATGTGTAATTGGAAATCTGTTACCCTAAAAACCGCATTTCCTAGGAGCCCACTGGAGCCCACTGACTTCCTGTTGTTAAGTGGTGATGTAGATAGAGAGATATATTGGGTGGTATTCTTGGTCTTGCTCTCTTTGCTTCTGGTTGCAACTGTGGTGGAGTGGGCTTTTTGAACAGGTAGATTAGCCACGGGGATATGTTTTTTATTTTACCTTTTTATTCCTTTATTTCTAATGATCATTAGTAAATCTTTGAAAATATAGTATTCAAATCATTGTAGATCAATTTAAATTTTTACAATTTCTGATTTCCATTTTGCTACTTCTGCTTTTTAAGGAAAATGAATTTGTTGCTTAATTGCTATACTTCTTTGTAAATTGTTATACCTCTCTTTCCATCTGACATTCTGCTTTTTTAAGGTGTTCTTTTCTTCAGTATTTTATGCCTCTTTTACTAAGGTTTTAATTGTCTTTTCATAATTTTGTTCCTTTGCTTTGATTTCTTTGCCCAACTTTTTCTCTATCACTCATATTTTTTTTAAACCCATGCCTTCTGTCTTAGAATGAGTACTAAGTATCAGTGCCAACGCAGAAGAATAGTAAGGGTTAGGCAATAGGAATTAAGTGACTTCCTCATAGGTAGGTCAAATTTGAACTCAGGACTTCCTGTCATTAGATTTGGCTCTCACTCCATTGAGCTACCTAACTGCCTCCCTTATTTGGCTCTTCTAGGAATTCTTGTTGGGCATGTGCCTAAATCACATTTTTCTCTAATTCTGTCTTTGTATCTGTTTTGAATTTTGTTTTCTTCTGAGTTTGTGTCTTGTTCTTCTCCATCACTGTAGTAACTTTTTATGGTCAGCTTCTTTTTTGTTGTTGTTTTCTCATTTTTAATACTCTAGTTCTTGATTTTGAACTTTATGCTAATATTGGGCTCTGTTCCTGATGTGGGGTGGAGTTAGGGGTTTTGTCTCACATTTCAAGCTTTTTCACACTTCTGTTTTCACAGCTAGTTCTGGGGGCATGGAAGTTTTTGGTTCTTCCCAGGTGGTGTGATCTGGGGAGATGTGTGATCACTGCACTCCTGGTCTATGCTCTGGTCTTTTTCCTGGATATAATCCCTTGGGATTTTGATCAGTATTGCTCTTTAGGAGCCCTCAGTACTTCCCATTCCCTTTCTGCCCTTGAAATATGACCCAGAGGATATAAGAAATGGAATTCCCAGACAGCATCTGGCCCTACACCCAGTGCGGGCACAAGAGTCCTCTCTTGTCTGTTTCTGACACTTGCCAGGCCATTTGCTGTCTGGCTTGAGAGCTCTTAAAGCTGCTGCTACTTCTGTCCCCACCCCATACTCCTTTGACCAGTGTTTCATCCACATAGGTTTTGGGCCAGCTTCCTTCCTTGTGGCACAAATTGACCTGGGAAGACTCACTTTGACCTTTTTTGGTTCTGCCTGAAAGACCAGCCAAGTGCTTCTCCATTCTGCCATCTTGGCCCCACCTCTTAACATATCAAATAGAGTTCATTTTAAGAAATATTAATCACATAATATGTCTTCATTTACAACACTACCAAAAAACCATAGAAGATAGTTCTTAAGACAAGGCTTTTTTTTTCTCAGAAAAATACCTTATGGTTAAAAATACTAGTGAGTGAATGATGACTGAAAGAGCATTACTTCCTTCAGACAACCGCCACAATTTGCATAAACCACTTGCCCTGTCTGGCAAAGGATAATTTGCCCTGTCAGTCCCTAGAGACTTTTAACTCTGGGTTGTTTTTATAGGTTTAAAGAAAATTCTGAATTTCTACATATGTATTTGATAAACATTTTGAATGATGACATTTGTAAAATTGGATATTCCAAAAGCCTCAAAAAGATGATGAAAGCATTGTTTTAAATCCCTGCATCTTTCTGTTTTTTTTTCTTCTTTTTGTTCTGTGGTAACTACATGCATAAAATGAAAGACTATAATGGTTTTTATGGTTAATTCCTGTTAATTATTTGCTATAAATATTACTGAAATAGCTGTAGGAAATATATGTAATGAATTTCAGTTTGAGAATTGGAAGGAATCTTTAAAAAACATTAATACTATTGGATTTGAAACGTTCTTAAAGAGATATCTAAAATCAATATAAACTGCAATACAGTTTGGTATTCTTTTGAGCAGAATACCAGAAAAGTTACAGAGAAAGTATTAAGGTAGTGCTTTTGTGGCAGGTCATTGGTATCTTACCTGGTACCAGCCAGATTCATAGAGTGATTCTTGAAGCAATTTCGTTTTTTGGAAATAGCACTGTACTGAAACTCAATGAACTTGGGTTCTAGACCTTCCTTTGTTTTTTAAAATTTTATTTTAAGAAATACCAATTATTAGGTGATTTTGACCAATTCATGTCACTCTGAGCTTTGGTTTCTGTGTTTCTAAACTGAGGAAATTGAATTTAGTGATTTTTTAATTTCCCTTTCAGCTCTTAACATTCTTTGATGCTGAGTAAAGCACAAATCTTATTGACAGTTAGCTATTAGACAGCTTTTGTGTATGTTTCCAGTTGTGACAAAACAAAATCAGGCCAGAAGTACCCAGATTACTACATTGTACATTTCTGAATTCTTCTAGCTAGAGTCATTACTGATGCAGTGTCTAATTTTATATACAAATATCTAATTCCATAAAGAAATATGTCTAATTATGTATAATTTATAATTAGATGATATACCTAAATGGAAAAAAAAACACCATACCTTCTATCTTAGAATCTATTCTAAAACAGAAGCATGATAAGGGCTAGGCAATTGAGATTAAGTGACTTGCCCAGGGTCACACAGCTAGGAAGTGTCTGAGGTCATATTTGAGCCCAGGATCTTATGTCCCTAGGCCTGGTGCTGCCTAGCTGCCTCCATGTAATATATATCAAATAATATTTTATTTCATATGCAAGTTCCCCTAAAGTTTTCTTAAAAGAAGATCATTGGCGAATTCCTTATTCTGCCATTTTAAGTCATTGTAGGGGAAGGCGTGATAGAATCAAAAGGAACCTGAGTTTGAATTCCAAACAACATTTACTAGCTTTGTAATTCTAGGCAGCTCTCTTTAATTTGATGGCCCAAATTTCTTATTTATCAATTGGAGAATAATACTTGTAGATTCTATTTTACAGGGTTGTTAGGAGGGACGGAATGACAGGTAAAATGTTCTCTACAAACATGAGCTGTTATTATTGATGCTAATAATAACCACACTAACAATTCAATACCAGGCCACATATATTAGGTGAAATTTGGTTCCTTACTGGGTGATACCATCATTTTGTTAACTGCTTTTGTATTTAAGGCTTACAATAGTGCTTTGATTTCTCTTTAGATTGTATCGTAAATTCTAAAATTATAGGACTATATTGATCTAAGAAGTTTGTTTACTTTTTTTGTTTGTCAAAGGAGAATTTAGGATCAGACTTTTAACTTTATTTCTTTGCAATAAAAAAATCTCATCATTCATCCAAACACAGAGTTAAGATAGAGGTATAAAAAATAGAAGGAACATTATACCCAAGAGGGAAAAATATACAATAGAGATGGTGATTCCTACTTTCTTTCAGAAATGTATGTTTAAATACTAGTCCATTAACTCCCTAAGTCCACTCATCCTTTTGACTTCTGATGGTACTTTCTCCTTCTGCCCTTATTGCATAGGTTGCTTGGGCAGAGATTATATTAGGTGTTAACTTTTTACACTTATCACATTCCTAAAGCTTCATAATGGTAACCCTTGGCCCAGATTTTACAAATTTCTTTTTACAGTGTTCAGAATAGTTTCCTAAACTTCCTGTGAATCAGGAAGCTATTTGATGGAAAAACTGAAGACAGAAAAGTTAAATGGTTTGTCTATGACAATTATCAAAGGAGTCACAGAGAGATATAGTTTCTTGATTCTAAGTTCAGTGCTATATTCATTGTCTCCATTTTTCCTTTGACTTATCAAGTCTTGCAATTCTTCATACTCCTTATTCAGATAATTTTCTGAAGGGCTGAAATTGTGTGCCTTGGTCTTTGAGCTCATTTATTTCTTTTATCTTTATATCACAGATGAAGAGGCTGCCCAAATAGCTATGTCTCTTCAGTTGTTGGAATTGAGAATCATGGATGAAAACCAGTTAATTGAACAAGTCCTGGACCAATTTATTCATCGCCATGAGCAGACATATGAAGAATTTTTAAACACTTTCACTTATCTTTCAAAAGGTAAATTTGAGGTGTGATGCTTTTATAGTTTAACTTACGGCTGAAAATGTAGTATTTCACTCTGGTTCTTTGTGTGTCTTTGCTGTTTTTTTTTTTTCATAGAGGCTCTCTGAGGACTTTACATTCATTTACTCAACTCACAGTTTATTGTCCATTGCCCTGTATCTAGCAAACTCTCTGATTGCCAACAAACTGTTTTTTTAAACCCTTACCTTCTACCTTAAAAGTATGGGTTCCATGACAGAAGAGTGGAAAGGGCTAGGCAGTTGGGGTTAGGTGATTTACCCAAGGTCATGCAGCTAGGATGCCAATAAACTAAAAAGGTTCAAATGACCAAGTAGAGGCTTATTATCATGGAAAAATAGATGCTACATTCTTCTTAATGATTGTACAGTCTGAAAATTGTGATTTCTTGGACTGGACAAAGAAAGATTAGAGAAGAAGCTGCCTGACCCCTGTGGCTAGGTAGCTAAGCATGGATGAGGGAAACATTTCTAATGTCAAACATTCATTTGAGTGTATGTACAGCATACCTAGAAAGAAGCATATCACCATATCCACATTGACTCTATTTTTGCCATAAATTGTTGCAAAAATTGAGCTGAAAAAAATGATTTTGCAAGTCACATAAACTGCATTTCCAAGCACACTAGCTTGATTTTTTTTCTCCGTTCAATATATCCCAAGGCACTAGTTCACATTATAAACTAATGACCTGAAAAAAATCCACTTAAGGCATAAAGTATTTCTGAGTTTTAGGTGCAAAAACATGTCTTAAACTAGTCAACTCTCATTTTCTTTTTTGAAACACTAAAAAATTTTTCTGAAGAGTCACACTGGCCTAATGTTTGGGTAGTGGGCAACATAATGGACCCCTCTGAAAGTGGCTGATTTGCATTCCATCTGCGTGAGGACGATGTGAATGCCATTGCTCCAAAAGACCTCATTCTTTCATTTTCACAAGTCCTTCATTTGTCTTACTAGGTTCTGTTGCTTCACTGATATGCAGTAGAATCAGTTTTGTGTGAAAGTGGTTATCACCCTGCATACGTTTGCATATTTCTCTAGTAAGTTTAGTTTCCCAAGTCTATTACCATTTCAATTCAAAAAGAGTGACTGTTCTATTTATTGTTATAATACTTATACGCCAGGATGCTCATGGGATTCATTTTCTTTCCAAGACTGTTAAAAGGGTCAGTAATCCTATTAAAAATATTTCCCAGAAAAATTAAACCACAGCTTTATTAAAAGAAATTCACATTACTGATTTAGAATCTTGAAAATCAGTCTGAAACTGTTAATATTGTAATATAATTCTCCCTTATGGTAGATTTATTTTAACTAGTTTTTGCAGTTTTTATTAGTTAGCACCTCTGGCTTGCTGAACTGTGTCAAGCTGATGATAACGATTGAGCTCAGAATGCATTGTTCAATAGATGATTCATTCACTCAATATTTCTGAATGATAAAAACATCAATAGTCTTTTTGGTTCTCCAGCTAATGACCAAGGCTTTCTTTGAATGTGTTTTAGAAAATCAAGATGTAGTTCAGCCTCATTCATAGGTGAAGACTGTTTTTTTGGGAAGAAGACTGGCCTTGAACTTGGGCTTTCATATGGTTCAGTCATTTAGTAGTTATGGAACACGAGCAAGTTCTATATCTCTGAGTTTCAATTTATTTGTAAAATAGGGAGAATAATCCTTGTAATGCCTAGCTCACAGAGTTGTTGAAAAAGTTCTGAAAACCTAAAAAAAAACTCTATCTAAATGTGAGTTTTTATTATTGCTAAAATGTGTGCATTTCATCACATATAATTACAAATTATAATAATATAGTTATGGGATATAATAGAAATAGCCAAGTTCTGATCCTTTATTTCTTAACTATTTTGTGGATATGCTTCATTAAAGATAACTTTTTTTTTAAACCCTTACCTTCTATCTTGGAATCAATACTATGTATTGGTTCCAAGGCAGTAGAGTGGTAAGGGCAAGGCAATGGCAGTGAAGTGACTTGCCCAGGGTCACACAACTGGGAAGTGTCTGAGGCCAGATTTGAACCCAGGACCTCTCATCTCTAGGTCTGGCTCTCAATCCGCCAAGCTACCCAGCTGCCACCCCCTCCCCCTCATTAAAGATATCTTTAAAGACTTGGTTCTCATGTACCTTTCCAGGTTTAATATTTCTTATGCTCCATTTCCCACTTTCTGCTGTCCAGCAATATTGGCTTTCTTGTTCTGTTCCTTACATGACAGTTCCCTCTCCCATATCTTCCAAGACTTCAGACATGGCATCCACTTCTTGTTCCCCGCCCCCCCCCCCACTCTTTCTTTTCCTTCCAAGCTCAATTCTAGTGTCACTATCTACCCAGGGAAATCTCCCCCCCCCCCCCAGGTAATAGTGCCTTCCCACCAAAAATTACCTTGTATTTACTTTATATTTATTTTAATACTAATTTACATGAACTTGTTGCCTCCCCCTATATAATTATAAGCTCTCTACTGCTAGAGATTTAAAAAATGTGGGCTTGCTTAATAAACATTTGTTGATTCATCAGTTCTTTAGATTATTCATATAATGAAAAAATGTCTTTTTTCTAAGACATTTTTTAGCATGCTCAATTTCTTATTTTTTAATTATGTTTTACACTTAAAAAATCAGACCTATTGATTAGTATAAAACCCCCAAATGTAGAACTTTTGATATCAAACCCAGCCATTGACTTGTGTAAAAAAAAAAAAACCTATGAGATCCAGACTTACTAGCTCATAAAATGCCATCATTAGCAATGACCATTTAAATCCTCTTTTTTGTTTATTCTCGTGCCAATGCAGACAAATCTCTCAAAAGAAGCTCTCCAGTATGGAGGTGTTGCTTTGTTCCAACGTGACTTAGCAGCTATTCTCAACTGTTGTAAATACTAAAAAACTTTTTTCATGTCAATCCACACTAGAATTACTGCTCGGCCCCATTTGGGAAGCATTCACTCCACCTTTCACCACTGTAATTATTGGTCCTATTTCTCACACAGAGAAATTGTATATTCAGGAAATCAGTGGCTTAGAAACCAGCATTAAACCTTTTCAACCCCATTTTATTGCGTCTGGTGACCATGAAGGTTTGCATCAGTTCTATTCGCTTCAATATCACTCAATTCATTCTTCATAAAGAGGGCTAGTTGCTCTGATTTCATGCATCTGCCTAAAATATGAGTCAGTTCCCAAAAAAGTTGTTTTTTTTTACTGATTCTCTGTCAATGGTTTGGGGATGGAGAAGAAATCACTGTGCCCCTCTGATTAGCCCTTAAATAATTTCTCCATTCTTTTCTCCTCAGTATCAATTCTTCTGGTTCTAAAAGACCTTGCTCTTCACAATGGTGCTCATTTTCCACTGGCTTTTTTTTTAAAAGTATTCTTTCTATACAGTGCACACATTCTCATTTCTTGTCATATTCATATCCATGAATATAGCTCCTTATGCTCAGGTTCAAGACTTATGATTTTTTAAGTGAAATTTTATTGCCGGTAGTTTTGTTAGTCTGAATTTCACTAGAGTGCATTGTGTTTTTAAGATTTTTATTGTTTTAGATTATATCTTTCTTAAAAAACAGAATTCCTCCCTTTCTGACCTCCTTTCTTCAGAATTTAACATTTCACTTTTGGTCTGATCTTGTCTATGAGTATTCAGAAACAAACTGTTTTGTCTAATGATTTGTAAACTGATTTGGGTTTAGGATTTTCAGGTCATTGGCATTTTAAAAATACATTTTATTTTCTCTTTGATTAAGAAGAATGAATATAATGAGCAGAAAGATGAGTCCATATACTTTGACTTGATTTCCATTTTCAGACGTGTAGTGTTTTAAGAAACTATTTTGATGAATGAGTGAAAAAGAAAAGAAACTCATATGATCATCCTATGCAGAGCACTGTACTAAGCCCTGAGGATACAGATAGTAAAATAAGACTGTCTTGGATATAGAGGCCTCTCATCCTCATAGAAGGATGTTGTATACACAATGAGATCAGCTGCAGAGGGTCCTAGATGGTCCAGTAATCTATAGGGTTTAGCTACATGGTGGTAGAAAGGCCTGGTGGTCCTTGGGGTTATGTTAGAAGCCATCTCCACTATCAAAACAAAGGCCAGAGTTGAGCAATTTCAGTATAATTTAGGACTGGGTAGGCAAGATAATAGACCTATTTTTAATGACCAGACCATCTACTTTCTTCCAGATCACCAGATAATTGCTCAACCCTAATCTTTATATAGGATATAGCGAGCTTTCCTGGGGGTTCTTTTGCAGTACCTTTTCCCAGTGAATTTTCCTCCTCATTTCCTTAAGAGGTTAAAATCTTGGAATTGGGGTTTAGTTTGCAATTGTACTATTTCTGTTTGAAAGCACGACAGAAAGGAATTAAGAATGAGATTGGTGACATCCTATCATACTTTATAATAGAAACAGTTTTCTTCCTCGATCACTCTCCTCTTTCCCCACAATGTAACTTTCTAGAGAGGAGGACTACTGTTTATGTTTTCCCAGGTCCTTGGTCTAGTACGTACCAGGAACTCAAATCTTGGATGAACGTTGAATAAGTGACTGAAATTTAGCTCCATTCACTGCCTACCTAAAACTGACCTATTATTTGGGTGCTCCAAACTGTTCTGAGTTTGAACATAAAAATGGATTTTTAAACTTCTGTAGGACACAAAGAGAGCCTTTTCCCAATATGAAGAGTGAATTTAAAATCTGCTGTAGAAAAACACCACAGAGAATAATATAAGAAAGCAGCTGGGCCTCTTACCAATTTCAGAGCAGGAAGGGAGTTTCAGTAGAGCATAAAAACAGCTTTCCCTTATTAAAAAAAAAGCCAACAGAATAATAATCCTTGCTGGGTTCCCTTTTGCTATTGTTTCCTAGCTAGTGCTAGACAGAGAACAGCAGCCTTAGCAGTGTTTTGCTCTCTTTGCATCTGGCAGATTGCCCACCAGAGGAAGTTGCAAACGGACTGACCAGTTTGAGGCTTCCAGGTGTCCCTCCAGCAGCCACCTCTGTGCTGTTGTTATCAGTCACTTAATTCCCTGCTGAATATTGAGTGGTGTTTTGAGCTCACAGTCCCTTTGCCAGTGTCTTTCTTACTGCTTCCTTTTTTTTTACCTTTGTTTAAAAGCCAGCTTTGGAAGCACTTTTGCAAATGTGAGTTTTTTTCACTAAAACAGGACCACAGAAAAAAACATATCAAATAGCAATAAGTTTCTTTTAACTTTAGTAACAGACTGATGGAATAGTGTTAACCCCATGAGAAATTTGTAGAAGACATCATATGAGTGGACTTGTCAATAAAAGCAACTTAGGCAGTTCAATAAAACTAATTAAATTAATCTAATATCCTAAGGGAAATTGAGCAAGGCCTGGGATAAAGGAAACAATGTCATTTCAGAGCATTTTAATTGATGTATTTTGTCATATTGCCAAAAAAAATCAAATGAGAGAAAAAAAGAGGTTTGTAATTTTCTATTGATCATAAATTCTGAGCTATCTGTATGTAACCTCTTTATCACAATATGATATCAACAGTCATGGGGAACACTGAAGGGAAGAAAGCAAGGGACAAATGAAATGAACTAATTTATAACAGATTCCTATACAAAGATATGGCATCAGCAGGATTAACCTGTTCTTTCTCTTTAGGGAAACATCTGCAAATTGTAATTAAGCAGTTTTCTCTTGTTTTATTTCTTTTTTCATCACCAAATCACTACTGTTAGGGAACAAATCAGACAATTTATGAAACACAGAAAATCTGCTGGTTCAGTTGCAGAAGGGAATTTTCCCACTTAAATTATGACAGATTTTGAGCTGACAGAGGCCTTTTCTTTCAGATAATTTGGCATAAATCTTCAGCCACACTTGTTAAAATTCATATCCATTGTTCATATGATGGTTTGTCCTATCGATACTCATTTGTTCCTTATGTCTGATATAGCTTAGATGTAGTCGTTTAAGAAAGAAAACATTTCATTTCTTTGTTTCCAACATTTTGAATTTTAATCACTAAATTTATCTTCTCTGCTGTCAGTTTATAAAATAGTACTGTTATTACAATACGAAACTTTAAAAACATGCCTTCTCAATTAAGCCAGATGTTATGAGAATCATGCAATTGTTCTAGGCAAGAATTAGGAATTATCTTGTCAGATTCTGTCCCCCACATTATAGGTATGCTTTCTGTCCTTTTAAAACTGAGGGATCTGAGAGAGAGAAAGAGAAAGAGAGAGAGAGAGAGAGAGAGAGAGAGAGAGAGAGAGAGAGAGAGAGAGAGAGAGAGAGAGAGAGAGAGAGAGAGAGAGAGAGAGAGAGAGAAAGAGAGAGAGAGAGAGAGAGAGAGAGAGAGAGAGAGAGAGAGACAGATGGAGACAGAGACAGTGACAGGGATAGACACACAATGAAATTGTCAACTTTGATAAATATAGGTCAGACCTTACAACCACCACTGATCATCTGTCTTTTCATTTCTCCCCAATTGGAGCAACATGAAACAGCTATTTTTTGATATATATTTTCTTTTTTACTTGAGAATTATTTTTAGACATGGTTATTATGCTTTCTTCTTTTGTGGAAAAATGGAGGATTACTCAGCCAGGCAACTGAAATGTTCATAAGCATATGTTGTATGATTCAACCCAATGGGCACATATTCAAATGTGAGTGAGTGATTTTTAGCAAAATATCCTTTCAGCTGTAAAACAATAATATTTTCTTTGAAATGGTCAACTGAACAAAAAAGGACATAAACAGGAAGCTGTCTCAAACAAACCCATATTCTTATATGAAGAGCAAAACATAGGATATCTAGCAGCTGGTTTCAGTAGATATTTTCACAGTCCTATAGTTTATTAGCTATTCTACCTGGATTCTGGGCAATAAAAGTCCAAACATTACCAGTTTAAAAACTACTTTTAATATCTCTTGTTCTTTATCAATTTCTCTGCAGTAGCACATGGAAGAATAATTTTGTTTGTGTTTTTCATATAAGTAGCTTAAATTTTACTATTATAGCAGGGAGCTTAAGGAATTGTGAACTCTAAGAATCATATTTTCAGTTTTCAGTTCAGGCAGTGATGCTCTCAATACATCGAAGCAAATTTCTGTTGAATTTGGTGGTCTCTGTTGATAGTTTAAACTCAATCCTTGATAACTTTTTGGCTATTTGGTTTTGTAGAATGATTATTCCTTGATTGTAAAGAATGTTAGGACATCCAAATGCTAGGTGTCAGAAATTAAAAAAAATCCATTTTTTTAGGTTTGCAAAGGTGATAGTTGATGGGTCCTGACAACTTAACCATCTTTTGTATATGTCTGATAAAAATATATCTGGAATATTTCATTCTCTTTACATCTAGAATGAATACATCCAGGAAAAGAGCAGCAAGAATGATTGAGTGTTTTTCAAACTGTGATTTCTGTGAGGTATCTCTTAGGGATTCCTTGGAAGAAACAGGAATACCTAGACTGTAGTTTGAGTTTGCCTTAGCATTCTACTGTAGGTTGGAGTTCTGTCATTAAAAACAATATAGAATGCTTTTGTCACATCCTAAATGAAGAAGAATTGATTAGTGATCAAGGGAGAACACAGCTAGATGTAGCTAAAAGAGGCAGGCAGCAGTGAAGAGTACTGTCTCTATCTGGTCATGGAACAGAGGATTTCACCCCTTTATCCAAGACATTCAAGACTGTGTAGTCTGTGCCTGCCCTTGATCCAGCCAAAGCACTGCTGGATTTGTACCCCACAGAGATAATAGAGAAAAAGACTCGTACAAAAATATTCATAGCTGTGCTCGTTGTGGTGGCAAAAATTGGAAAATGAGAGGATGCCCTTCAATTGGGGAATGGCTGAACAAATTGTGTTATATGTGATGGAATACTATTGTGCTCAAAGGAATAATGAACTGGAGGGATTCCATGTGAACTGGAACGACCTCCAGGAAGTGATGCAGAGTGAAAGGAGCAGAACCAGGAGAACATTGTACACAGAGACTGATATACTGTGGCACAATCAAATGTAATATACTTCTCTACTAGTAGCAATGCAATGACAGAGGACAATTCTAAGGGACTTATGAGAAAGAACACTATCCACATCCAGAGAAAGAACTGTGGGAGCAGAAACACAGAAGAAAAACAACTGTTTGATCACATGGTTCAATAGGGATATGATTGGGGATGTAGACTCTAAACTATCATCCTAGTGCAAATATTAATAATATGGAAATAGGTCTTGATCATTGACACATGTAAAACCCAGTGGAATTGCACGTCGGCTACAGGAGGGGAATGGGGGAGGGGTTGGAAAGAAAATGAAACTTGTAACCTTTGAAAAATATTCTAAATTAAAAAATCCCCCCCCCCCCAAAGACTATAGTCTGAAAGAGGTCATCACTGGAGACACACCTGGGATGGAGTTAACATCACCCATGCTGCCACCTAAGGGGATGATCTTCCTGCAGCACTGACTTAAACTCCAGGATCAAATAGAAAATTCTGTTTGGCTGTTCCAGGTCTTTACAACCTGTCCTCTTCCTGCCCTTCTAGTCTTCTGAAATGTTATTCACCTTCTTATATTTGATGTTTCAGCTATAAACACATTTATTTTAAACCGTTACTTTCCATCTTAAAATTGATACTATGAATTGGTTCTAAAGCGGAAGAATGAAAAAGGCTAGACGGGTTAAGTGACTTGCCCAGCTAGGAAGTGTCTGAAGTCAGATTTGAATCTAGGACTTCCTGTCTCCAGACCTGGCTCTCAATCCACTGAGCTACCTAGCTGTCCCTAGATCTGCCTTGCAGGACTCTCCATCTCCATATTCTTTGCTTTTTTAATGGTTGTTGCACATGCCTAGAGTGCTGCCCCTTCTTACTTCTGCCTCATGACTCCTCTGGTTTCCTTTAAGATTGAGCTTGGATCCCACCTTTGGGGTCTCAAGACACTTTGCAATGGCCAGTTCAAAACTATTTAAAAATAATACTAAGATGTTAGCCTATTAAAATAGTCTTCCCTTTTCCAAATACATACCTGTGTGAACCCTATTCCTTCATAGATTTTAATCAAAATAATATATCACAACAGATTGACTGCAGAAACAGATAATCTATCTTTCTTCTATTAAACAAGGCCTTAAAGAGATGTGTAAAGATGTGTAAAACAATGCCAGTCTTCTGACTTTTTTTGGGGGGGAGAATAGTCATTTTCTCCCCAAATATTGTGTTAATATTTAATGGGCTTATTGTTATTTTAAATAAATAAATGTTTAACAATGTTATCCATTTACATTTCTAACATAGTAAATATTAATAGGTAGAACCCATATAACAAATGCTTAGGGTCCTCAATAATTTTTATGATTGTAAAAGTCTCCTGAGTTCAAAAAGTTTGAGAACCTCTGGGATGGAGTACAAGAACAAGTTCTAAGGGATAGTCCTACACTGGCCCCTGGTGGAAGGACTAAGTTATTTTTTGTCCCTGTATATTATTTCTATATAATGCCCAATAGCTTCTGCCAGGCAGTATCTATAAGCTTTGATGAAAAGGTTCTTCTTTTGCATTGTACATTTCTAGATTGTACTTAAAAATTGATTCGAAGGGGTAGTTAGGCTACAGTTTACATTTAGAAGACATGTCAGCAATGAAAGTGCCAAGTATCATTTTGATCATTATTTTATTTTATTTCTGTCTCTGAGGTGAAGGTTGAGATGTAAAAGGTTATTGCCTCCTAGGGAGATGTTTAGTCCATAGAATGGTCTGTTTTTTGTTGAAGGTATCCCTGAGAGATATTCATTGGATCGTAGAATATCATAAGGAAACTTTGAGGTTGTCTAGTTTAGCTCTCTCCTCTTAGAACTAAGAACAGTTATATCCAGAGAAGTGAGATTTGCCCAAAATTACAGAGGTATTAAAAGAAGAGTTAGAATTTGACCTCCGGTCCTTTGATTCAAATCCATTCTTATTTGTACTCTATCTTGCTGCTTTTTTCTTCTAAAATGGTCTGCTCCCAACCTTATTATAACTGTGATGATGACTTTATGGTTTTGTGGATAAGTATCTTGCCTTAAATTTTTCCTGCACCCAATCTTTTCCCCCTTCCTTCCCTGTTTCTTGCATATAGTCTAGCAAGATGCTAGGTACATGGAAGGCATTTAGTTAATAGATGACTGATTGGTGGGCTTGATAAGCATCCTGCTGACTCAGTATCGTTTCTTTTTCTTTGGTCCTGGAAGCTACAAGTCTGAGGTATGTTTGTTTATTATCCTTGTAGACATCTAAAAGGAAAGAGGTAGTCATCTGCCACCCAGAAATCCCTGTTTGATTTTGCTATACCAACCCATGATTCTGGTCCCACTTCTTCCATTCTCTTGTGAGATTTGCTGTGATTTGCCATCCTTGGTCCTCAGTCCCCTTATTTATAAAATGAGGTTATACTGGGTGATCTCAAAGGTCTCTTCTAGCTCTATGACTCTGTGATTATGATGACTCTGTAGGGATGCTGGGGCTAGAATGGAAATAACTGACATGACACTTTACAATTTATAGTCTATCCACATTAGCTCGTTTGTTCCTTACAACCACTCTATGAGGTCAGTCATGCAAAGATTATTGTTTCTCTTTTGTAGACGAGGACCACCAGTCTATGGCTGTTTTCTAGGGTATAGCCCAAGCTGACATTTATGTTCTCTAAATTGACCTGGGAGGCAAAGGAGAACTGAAATTTGTTCTTTGTCTTTTTATTGTTTGTGCCTAGTGCAGGACCTAACACACAGTAGGTTTGAGGACATCTAGGTGAGGTAGTGGATAGAGTTCTGACCCTAGAGTCATGAAGACCTGAGTTCAAATCCATCCTCAGACTCTTACTAGCTATTTGATCCTAGACAAGTCACTTAACCATGTTTGCCTCAGTTTCCTCGCCTTTCAGATGAGTTGGAGAAGGAAATGGCAAACCACTCCAGTATCTTTGTTAAGAAAAGTCCAAATGGAGTCACAGAGAGTAACAAATAGACTGAAAACAACAAAACAATAAATCCTTGTTGTTTGATTCTGAAGAACTGAAAATGAGTATTACCCAGAGAGTAAGAGTTGTAGTTTATTTTTTGTGTTTGTTCCCCAGCACCCAGCACTGTGCAGAGCACATAGTTGGTTCTTAATAAATGCTTGGATTGTTGATTCATTGCAGTGTGCTTGGGGAAATACTGTGAAGATAAGATATATTCAGATAAATGTAATACAGATGAACATTTCCTAAGTGTCAAAGACAGGAGTTCTTAACCATTTTATATCATGGACCCCTTTGGTATTCTGGTGATACCCAGGAACCCCTTCTCAGAATAATGATTTTGATTTCAAAAGAAACCAATTAGATTAAAAGGCAGTTATCAAAATACATGTTTTAAGAAAACCCAGGTTGAGAAAGCCCAGGTTAAGAACTTCTGTCTGTGGCCTGTCCAATTTGAATTTAACCATGTGTTTTGGAGTCTTTCACAGCCCCCAATGGTGGTTGTCGTTATTTTATTTTTATTTTTAACCCATATTTCCCATTAGAATCGCCACTTAGTATCAGTTCCAAGGTAGAAGAGCAGTGAGGGTTAGACAGTTGAGGTCAAGTGACTTGCCCAGGGTCCCACAGCTGGAAAGTGTCCGAGGCCAGATTTGAACCCAGGAGGTTACCATTATTTTGTCCCATGTCATATAGACTTTTAGTGCTGCCTAAGAAGAAGATGCAAGGTCCCTCTGCAGAGATCCCACATCAGAGGCAAGTGGGAAGAAATAGTAGAAGTGGCGGAGGAAAGACAAAGTCAGCCTTTTGTGGTCTGTAGAGAAATGGAAAAATCCCGAGGTGGATGTAGTCTTCTTAATTACCCGCCTCGGAAATGTCAGAGCCAACCTTTTTGTGGCATGAGTCACAGAACTCACTCAGCAGTCTCCCAGATTTACTTCCAGCCTTGCCAGGCTCACCTTTCCCCACCATATATTGCTGTTAAGTGACTTCCACTAGCCATTTCAAAGTTCATCTCCTTCTTAACTTGCTGCTCTTGTGCCCCTCATTTTGGGACTCAGTCACACATTCTCCAGGCCACGTTGTGTGTTTTGTGCCTTGGCAGGTTGAGAGCTGCTGTGAATAATGAGTCAATTATCCCCTAGCCCGGGGGAAAGCACAATTATTCCTGGCTGCCCAGACTGAGGTAATCCTCTCCTCCCCATGCCCTTTCAGATGAAGACCATAAAACAGTTGGAATTCAGAGCACTGAAAAGGGAATTTAGCCGAGACATTAGTCTACTGGATTTGGTTTCTTTGGGTGTATTCTGATTTATGATTGATCGGTTTTTAAATTGCTTATTTAATTCCAGCACCTTGGGGGAGGCTAGTTACCAAGGGGCCTGTGATCAAGGAAGGGGCAATGAAGCAGATTTGCCTGGATGGACAAATCAAGAGTGGACTCCACTGTCCTGAGGGGCATCGCTCCAGGCCAAGAGTGTGAGAGCACCAGCAGTCCCTGATTGGCACAGAACCTACTCTTGTTAGGGGCACTAGATCTTAGCTCCTATTCTCTTTGCAGCAAGATTTTTGCAACTCTCTAGGGTGCACAGACTTTTTTCTTCTTTTTTCCCCCCTTCTAGCAATAAATCCAGTGTTTCCTTGGCGAGAAGATGTTTTTGAATTATGTGATAATGACAACTGCTGAGGGATTGGGCCAAACTTTCTGATAGGCTCTGGCCACGTGACCCAAATGGTTGTGGAGATATGTGAAAAGCAAGCTTTGAATGCAGGTGACCCCCCCCCCCCCAATATATGCTGAAAGTGGTCTGGTTTGTATTTTGATCCATTGGGGTTAAAATGCAGAATCAAGGAAATTTGCCCCTTTTCTCTTAGAAATATCACTGCTTTCTGGAAAATACATAATCAGGCTATGGTTAGTACCTAATTTTTCAAGGAATCAATAGCTTCAACCTTTTCAAGGAGTGTAACCTTTTTCTTAGATCTGAAATTAGATACTAGTTGCAGTGGTGGTCTTGTAAGGGCGATCTCTTGGAAGCTTGCCTGTTCAGTATCAAAAGGAAATTGAAATTCCGTTGCTGCAAAATAATGAAGCCTTTTAAAACCTTTAGAAAAACTTTTGTTTCATCTGTATTGAAGTTTTGACTCAGAAATGCCCAAAGAAAAGCTCTTTCAGGTCTCAGTAACCTCCTTGTTCTCTGAAATATTGCTGTTAGATTTATAAAATGTATTATGTCTGACACTTATTTCAAAGCAGGAAACATTAGGGATGAGATGAAAGGGTAGAAAAGGACTCTGATGAAAAATAGAAACAGAAAGAGGATGAGAGGAACACTTAGGTAGCAAATTTAGATTGCCTCATGCAGATAGTTGGGGAAAGTGACTGGCTACCTAATCCTAACTTTGGGCCACCCGGAATTTCAGATTATGCCCATATCTGCCATTTTCAATGTTATCACACTGAAAAAGACATTTTTTTTTCTTTTTGCTCTGCCAAAGGATAATCTTTTGCCAAAAAATAAAAATAAAAATTAGGTAAAGAAAAGCTATTGCAAGGAGAGTTACTCTGAATTTGAAAGGTGGAGGGCTACCTTCTAGAGTTCTCCCTTTGTATTTGTCCAGTACTGAGAAGAGATCCAGTTAACTGTAGGCCTAGTTTTCTTGAGTCAGAGAGAGGCAGACAGATAGACAGAAGACAGACAGAGAAAGAGAGTGACAGAGGCAGAGAGACAAAGACTAAGAGTGACCAAGATACATACACGCAGAAGAGTCATCAATTTCCTTTTTGCAATATTACCTTTTGATATTTAAGACTTTCTGCTTATAAGAGGGAATAGTATAGATGAGTGTTTTAATAAATTTTTAGAGAAAATGCTAGAGAGGTAGAATGGAGTAGGCATTAAGAGAGCTGGCCTCTGAGTCAAGAAACCCCGAGTTCAAATTCTGCTCCCCCACCAGTACATACTGCCTATGGAACCCTGATTAAACCACAGCTTCTTGTGCTGAGGTAGGCAGCTCCTCTCTACCAGGTAGCTAAGGTGCTAGGTTGCAGAGAAGTATAAATTACATTGGAAATAGAAATTCCTCACTCAAAGTTCCCTGTGCCAGTGAAACCCTAGGTCTAGTCTCTGCTCCCAGCTTGTGGTTCTAATACCATTGCTAATATGGGATCCATTGGAGCATACAGCTTTGATGCATCCGGGAGTTTAGTGATGTGTATGTGAACTTGTGGATGGAGAGGCTCCCATCATCCTGGGGGATCAGGCCAGGCTTGGGGTACGAAGTAGCACCTGAGCTGAGCCTCGAAGGAAGATGGCAATTCTGAGAGATGGAGGTGAGGAAGGTCTGGACAAAGATTCAGGCAGACACCTGAAGGTGGAAGGCAGAATAGTGAGTTTGGGTAACAGGTAGCACTGTAGTTTGTTAGGAGTGGAGAAGAAGGAAGGCTGCAAAGGAATTGGAACCAGATCCAGGAAAGTCACGAAGGTCAGGCCGAAGAGGCATTTTTAGCTTTTTGTTGTTTTTTAAATCTTAGAGACAGGGGGGAGCTTCTGGAGATTTTTGAGTAGGGAGACCAAAGAGTCGGACCTCTGCCTTGGTAGGAAGTGAATTTTGACAGCTGTGTGGAGGACTGATGGAAAGCACATAGAAGGAAAGGAAAGAATCCAGTCAGGATATTATGAGAGCCTGAGGGAGTAGAGCAAGAGAACAGATGAGAGAGGCCAGATAGGCAGAATTGACAGTGAGGGGGGAAGAGGGAGGGGAAAGAGGCCAGGATGTCTTTGAGCTTACAAACTAATAAATAGGGAGGTTTGGAGGGAAGCTGGGTGTCGGAGGGCTAAGTTTAATTTTAGACTTTGGATCTTAAAACCATAGATGAGAGCTCAGAATTCATTTAGTCCAACTCCCTTGAGGCAGATAAAGCAGTGGAGAGAGGTCAGGACTTGGAACCAGGAAGACCTGAGCGTGAATCTTACCTGAGACACTTCATAGTGTGAGCCTGGTGCTTTGACTATTTGAGTCTCTGTTGTCTCTGATGTAAAATGAGGGGGTTGAACTCAATGGTCTCTGGCCCCTTTGTTTTATAGTTGAGGCAGTTAGGACTCAGAGAGGTCTGGGGCCACCTGGGATGTGACTCCAGATCCTTTGAATCTAGGGCAGATGTCCTTCCTTTTATACTCCATGAGGACTGTGAGATGCTGGAGGGACATCCTCTAGGCCAGCGGTTCTCAACCTGTGGGTCGTGACCCCGGTGGGGGTCGAATGACCAAAACACAGGGGTCACCTAAAGCCATCAGAAAATACATATTTCTGATGGCTTTAGCCGCTGAGAAATTGCGCTACTTTACAGCAAGATCTTGGAAAGAACGGGGACCCTGCTGCCCGCACATTGTACTAATATTAGTTACTTATCAGCAGCCCTTCCCCTATGAGGGGCGATGGATTTACCCTGTTGCCTGGAGACTAGACTCAAACAGAGACCCAGAGAGAGCACTCCTGCGCTGGCTCTAGAGGGGTTAAGAACAAGTCCTGGAGCGGATAATGGAGCCTAGTAACCCCAGCAAAATGAAGCCTCAGCTCGAGCTGGAGGGAGACGACAGGAAGAAGAAGGCAGCGTCTGCGGACCCCCTCCCCAGGCAGGACTTACCTCCTGCCTCAGTGCTCAGGCTGCCTCCTGCTGGATTAATAATTCTCAACATATAATTAAATATTGTTTTTGTGATTAATTACCATGTTTAAATTATGTTTGATTTGTACAATGAGAATACATAATGCATATCAGGTATTTACATTCCGAATCATAACTGTAGCAAAATTACAGTTTTGAAATAGCCACCAAAATAATTTTTTGTTTTGGGGTCACCGCAACATGAGAATCTGTATTGCAGGGTCATGGCATTAAAAAGGTTGAGAACCACTGCTGTAGGCAGTCAAATAAGAGGTCTGGATATGACCCTGGGCAAGTCACTTCTTCCTCATCACCCAGCCCTTACTGTCCTTCTGCCTTTGAACTGATCCTTAGTATTGATTTTAAGAGAGAAGGCAAGGGTTAAAGCCAAACACTATGTGATTTGAAAAAGAGGGTTTTGTTGCTTAGTTGTTTCTCAGCTATGGAGTCTTTGTGACCCCATATGGCATTTTCTTGGTAAAGACACTAGAGTGATTTGCCATTTCCTTCTCAAACTCATTTTATAAATGAGGAAATGGAGGCAAACAGGGATAAGTGACTTGCCCAGGGTCACACAGTGTCTGAATCTGAATTTGAACTCAGGTCTTCTGACTCCAGGCCTGGCACCTCTCTCCATTGCACCACCTAGTTGGGCTGGGTATACAGAGATTTGAGATCTATGTGTAGGGACATAATTGAATCCATGGCATTGGATGAGATGGGTTAGATTAGGTGGGGTTCAAAGAGGGCCTATGACAGGCATCTAATATATTTATGTTGATTGGTTGTGCTAGAAGTAAGATATGGAGAGGACTGAAACACATCTACCTCTAAATAATATGTGGCAGCTTTTATGAAAAGATACAATTATAATAATAGATGGAATTACAGGTGAAATTTCAAGTCCTGGTGTCCTCGTATTAATGTAGTGTTGGTATGAATTAATTCCTTCTGAGCTAAACACATAGACTGATAGAAATGTGACATGACTTTTGTTGAGGACCAATGGGAAGTTTGGCAAGGACTGTGAACCTCAGCAGGCACTGAGAGCCATATTGCATTTCTAGGTATTAAGAGTGCTTTTTAGCAACAGATCTCCATGCTAATTTTAGCAGCAATGAGCTTCCTCAAATTCCCTATTTGAGATTTTGTGGTATATAAGTGAATTTTACCAATTAATACTTTTTCACATCTTTAGCACCTTTTCACCCCCAAATCTCAAAACACTTTATAAATACCAACTCATTATCTTCAGAACATGCCCTCAGGGAAGGTAGAACATAATTAAAAATAAGAGTCACTGTTAGAGTGGTGGCATATATAATCAAAGTGTTTGGGGAATGGGTAAAAAGGGGAAGTTACTGCTCCGAATGCACCAATAATAATTTGTTAAGTTCTTTGATATTCTTCATGTTAAAATAAAAGTGATGTCCACTTTGAGAAAAAGTTCTAAAAAGGGTCCTGCCTTGGCTCTTCGTTGCTGGTTATAGGTCTTGAAGTGAAGAAATTGTATACTATGGATGTTTTCTTCATGATAGGAGGAGTGTGAGAAAAAACAAGAATGAACTGAACAGAAAATAACATGCCTCCTTCCTTTTCCTCACTTTCCATTTCTTTTTTTTTTTTAAACCCTTACCTTCCGTCTTGGAGTCAATTGACTCCAAGGCAGAAGAGTGGTAAGGGCTAGGCAATGGGGGTCAAGTGACTTGCCCAGGGTCACACAGCTGGGAAGTGTCTGAGGCCAGATTTGAACCTAGGACCTCCCATCTCTAGGCCTGGCTCTCACTACACTGAGCTACCCAGCTGCCCCTCACTTTCCATTTCTAATTGGTCCCCAGATCCTTTCATTTCCACCTCTCATCGGAGATGACTTAGATATCTATTTCTCTCCATCACATGACCAACTAGTTCAAGCTCAAGTATATTAGGACCTTAGAGATCATTTAGTTCAGCTCCTCATTTTGCAGAAGAGAAAGATGACATATGTGGACCTCATCTCTTAAATGATCTGACCTCAGTAGCGCAGGTTAGAGTAAGAGTGAGAAACCAAATTAGGACTGGGGTTCACGCCACTCTAATTTGGGTTGGCCATTGCTATTGCTTCCTACTTGGCCTTTTTGCCTCTAGTCTCTCTTTTCTCTCTTTTCTCCCTTTTTTCTGTTAGGATTAAAATGATTTTGAGAGATTGATTTTGCGTATCAATTCATTGATTATGCTAGCATTAATACCAATAAAGTGGTATAAATAAAACCCTCTTGATGACCTTGGGCAGATCTATAAATAGAGTTTTAGGAGCTTATTATTCAGCCCCTCCCTTGAATATCTCAAGACATCTCTAATTGGTAAATAGTTAATTAGGAGATATTTCACTGAAGGGGCTCTGGAGACAGGAAAAAGAATCCTTGTCATCATTTATTAACCAAATTTTGCCTAAAGGAGGACATTCTTTGAAATTCCTAAGGATAAAGCAAATATAAAAAGCAGAGTTTTTGACCCAGAACCCAGACACAGGAATATACAAAATTCTCTTTCGCCCAGATCCCTAAAAATGAAAATTAATATAGTATATGCAGGATAAATTTTCATAATTCTTTTGAATTTAAAAAAGTTTTTAATCCACCCATCATCAAAAATCACCAAATCATCCAGACAGGCACAGAGGCTTACAAAAAATAAGCACTAGATAAAGATTCATTGAATTGATTGAATGACATGATAGATTATGAAAAAGATAAAAGAAAGACCTAAAGTATTTTAAGGAAATTTGAGAAGTGAGAGAGCACTTTTTCTTTTTTTTTTCTGATAGGATCAGGGAACACCTAATGGAGGAAGTGATGCATGAGCTGAGCCTTGAAGCAAGAGAAGAATTTCAGTAGCAGAGATGTAGAGAGAACATATTTATTCATAAATGTAGGGAGGTGTGAGAGAATAGGGTGAAGATCTGAGCACAGCTAGTGATTCAGTTTCGTTGTAGACTGTGGAATACATTTAGTATGAGAAATAAAACTAGAATGGAAGGTTGGGGCCAGAATGCACAGGGTCTAATTGCCAGAAAGAAAGTTTGTATTTTAGACTGTAGGCCAGAAGTCAGCAAACTATTACAACAAATAATTGCACTAACCAAGTCGGGCCCAATCGCACCCACTGCCTGTTTTTGTTCAGCCTACATGCTAAGAGGGGTCGTATTCTTAGCTTGGGTACAGAAACCGGCAGGGGCCTGGATTGAGCCTCTGGGCAGTAGTTTGCACTCTTGCTCTAGGCAAAGGATTGACACCCCAGGTACATAGGTAGACAAAAAGCACCTAGCTGCCTTTGTTCACTCTTTATCTTTGCAAGTAATCATATGTCATCTGTTTAATAATTTACTCATGGATTTTACTAGGAGTTGAAGTTAAAACTGTTTTGTAGTTTGCTGAATATACTAGCTTCTCTTTTTAAAAAATCAAGACAACATTTGCCCACCTTCAGTCCTGTGGTGCCACTTTTCCTCCCCCTATCCTGGAAAACCATCAACAACAGCTCAGCAATCAGTCACTTTACCCAGCTCCTTTAAGGATAGATGGACTTCATCTGGGTCTGGGGACTTGAGTTCATTGATAACAGTTAGGCATCTCGTTATTTCTTCCCTTCTCTTTGATTTTGGTTTTCTTTTTATCCCCTTCATCCATTTTTGTGTCCAGTGGGTCATTCTGAAGTGTCTGAGTCAGATTCAAACCCAGGACCTCCTGTCTCCAGGGCTGGCTCTCTATCCACTGAGCTACTGAGATGCCCAAGAGATACCCTTTCAATCAGGACAGGTGTTATATTGACTTCTGGAGAAGAAAAATCAGTTGAGATACTTTTATTATTATAGAGACTTTCAAGCAGGGCTATGCTATGAAGGGAGGCTGTAGAGTCATTTTGTTCAGACATCCTAAATTATGACAGACAACTTTCTTTCCCTGGCATGTACATAACAAAGTCTTGCTTATAGGAGGCAATTAGACTTTCTAACTCTATGAGGAAAGCTTCAGTGTCACTGTTTCCTTGTGACAATAGCAAATGCCTATTTATATACCATTATTTCCTTAGCTATTAAGTAGAATAAAAAGTTTTCATGCCATAAGTGGTGTGCTTGTAAAGCACTTTGAAATGTGTGCAACAGAGTGCTGTATAAATAAAGGTTTGCTTGGAAATGGGGCATAGAGGATCTTTTCTTCTTTCTTCTTTCTTTCTTTCTTTCTTTCTTTCTTTCTTTCTTTCTTTCTTTCTTTCTTTCTTTCTTTCTTTCTTTCTTTCTTTCTTTCTTTCTTTCTTTCTTTCTTTTCTTTCTTTCTTTCTTTCTTTCTTTCTTTCTTTCTTTCTCTCTCTCTCTCTCTCTCTCTCTCTCTCTCTCTCTCGTCTCTCTCCTCTCTTCTCTCTCTCTCTCTCTCTCTCTCTCTCTCTCTCTCTCTCTCTCTCTCTCTCTCTCTTCTCTCTCTCTCGTCTCTCTCTCTCTCTCTCTCTCTCTCCTCTCTTCTCTCTTCTCTCTCTCTCTCTCTCTCTCTCTCTCTCTCTCTCTCTCTCTCTCTCTTCTCTCTCTCTCTCTCTCTCTCTCTCTCTCTCCTTCTGTCTTAGAATTGATACTATGTATTGGTTCCAAGGCAGAAGAGCAGAAAGGGCTAGGCAATGGGGGTGAAGTGACTTGCCCAGGGTCACCTAACTAGGAAGGGGTTTAAGATTTGTACCCAGAACCTCCCATCCCTAGGCCTGGGTTCTCAAACCAAGTGTCTTAGCTTCCCCATATAGAATGTTTCTACATAAAGTCACTTGTGCTTACAGATCATAAATCCAGCACGGACTCTTCCCGGGACATCTTTTCCACAGTTGTGTTTCCTCATGATCAGCCCATCAGGAATGAGCACCTCCCTGTCGGTCCTGTAGCCCCACAGCCTGAGGAGGAGGAGGTGATACCCTGGGCATCTCCATTTGTTTGTGGGCCTCAGCCAGGACCATGAGCCAGAGGTCTGGTGCTAGGCCTTTCCTACTATTTCCTCTTACTCTGTCTCTCTCCCTTCCCTTAATTCCTTCATTCGCATTAATTAAAATCTCCATAAAACCCAGCTGACTTGGGTATTTCATATTTGGGAATTTTTCCCATGGCGACCACTTATTTTTGGTTTAATTCAAGACACTAAAATTATCTTTACAGTTTTGGCAATTCACAGTCTTGAAACCCACATTTTCATGGTCACAGAGGACAGGGGACATCCCAGTTTTGCCAAACTTGGGTAGTCCAGAGGCGAGCTGGGGTCAGGGTGGTGAAGCTTCCCCATTGAATACTGGGATGTATGATGAGTCAGGAGTGGCCTGGCCACTGTTCTGGATCTGAGCCTCTTCCTCTCCACAGCCTTGGAAGGGAGGTACTGGAAGCGTGATGGTCAGTTACTCCAAGAGGGAAACAAAGGCCTAGAAGAGGGGATGTCTTTTGCATCTGGTCACATGACCAGTAAGGGGCAGCACTGGATTTGAATTCAGATCTTCCCTCCCTAAGTTGTGTGTCCTTTGTGTTGGACCATGTGCCCTCCCTCCAACTCCCAGCTCCAGCTGTCCCCCCTGCCTGACATGCTCTCCCTCCCCCACCCTGCCTCTGAGAGCCCCCAGTGTTCCTGCAACACTCAGCTCCTCTTCCACCTCCTCCACAGTTCTGAGTTTTCCCCCGGCTGCCAGGGCCTTCCTTCCACACTGACCTGGGCTTTTTTCTGGGTATATTTTGTATGTTTTCTTTCCTGTGGGAGCTGTTTGAGGGCAGGCACCATGCTAGAATTCTCGATGCTCACTAGTCCTGGCTCCTCCTGACTGTTTAAGAAAGCATCTCCGATGGAGCATGTGGCTCTGCCGAATATCTCCTCTCACATGACTGCCTTTTGATGGTAGAGGGCTTAACCCAGAGCCCATGAATGTGTTTCTTTAAAAACATGTATTTTTAAATTTCAATTTAATTGGCTTCCTTTGTAATCCACATCATGTTGGGCAAAGGTCCACAGGCCTCCCAGGACCAAGTTCTTATGCTGCTCTGAGGTTCCAGATCCCGGGCTGTGGATGTCCTCCCAAATCTACTAAGGCCAATCTGCTGTTCATGGTTTTTTCTTGAACCCAGTTATTAATTTTGCCTTGGAATTCTGTTTAGAGTTAGGAGTTTTACTGTGTTTGTAACCTGGAGCAGTAGATAAAATTCACTTATTTCTGATCTTAAAACCCCTGCTTCAGAGTAGCCTTAATGTAATTCTCCATTTTTGGCAGCCCAACCCATATTCTTTTTTTTTCCCCCAAACCATTGCTTTCCATCTTGGAATCAATACTGTGAATTGGTTCCAAGGCAGAAGAGTGGTAAGGGTTAGGCAATGGGGGTTAAGTGACTTGCCCAGGGTCACACAGCTGGGACATGTCTGAGGCCAGATTTGAACCTAAGACCTCCTGTCTCTAGGCCTGGCTCTCAATCTACTGAGCTACCCAGCTGCCTCCCCCCCCCCTTTTTTCCAACCCATATTCTTCATGACTGTGTGAACCTCTTCTTCTCTCTTCCATGTTTGGGCCTTTCAGTATCAAGAAAGCCTGTTTCTTTAAGTGCATTTGTTTCCTTTTTCTTTCTCTGTTTTGGAATCTGATAGCTAGCATTGCACATAATGGGCTCACTATAACCACAAAATGGTTTTGTATAAGTATCAAAGAAGATTGAGGGACAGGTAGGTGACTCAGTGGACAGAGAGTCAGGCTTGAGGTCCTGGGTTCCAATGTGGACACTTCTTAGCTGGGTGGCCCTGAGCAAGGCACTTAACCTCCATTGCCTAGCCCTTGCCATTCTTCTGCCTTGGAAATAATATACGGTATTGATTCCAAGATGGGGAGTAAGGATTATAGTTTTTAAAAAAGAAAAGAAAAAAAGAAAAGGTTGTATGAAAAAGTTTTTATTTTCTAAATAACATCAATGACCTGTATTTAGTTAGCACCAGAATTTAGACCAGGGGAGAGCTCATGGTATTTAAGATCATCGACCTTTCTTTGGTGGGTACAAGTTTCTTTTTTCTTTTAACTGTCTGTCTTAGAATGGATACTAAGTATTTGTTCTAAGGCAGAAGAGCAGAAGAGCTAGGAAATGAGGGTGAAATGACTTTTTCAGGGCCACCTAGCTGGGAAGTGTCTGAGTCAAATTTGAACCCAGGACTTTTTTACTCTAGGCCCAGTTCTGTATTCACTGAGACACCTAGCTGCTCCTCTTTCTTTTTAAATTAAGAAACATTTATTATCCCTCCTCTTTTCTCCCTTCCTCTCCCCCTCCCTGGGACAGGAGATAGGGAGGGGAAGAAGTGGGTACTGGTTTCTGATGGCGATGCTCACCCTTGCCTTTTTGGTCTTCTCAAGCCTCTTGGCTTGCTGCCCTCTGTACCCTCTATGCCCTTTGTGCCCTTTGATGCAGTAGGCATTTAGGGAGACCTAACTCCAACCCTGGAGAGTCCTGAGCAGCCAGGCTCACTTTCCTCTGTGTGTTCTCTCAGTATCCCAAATGCCAGGAATGTCTGGCCTTCCCACTGGATACGGGAAAAACAGCTGGAGTGGCTGAGCTCTGCTTATGCTGGGGACAAGTTCAGGAATGCAGAAAGAGCAGCCAGACTGCAGGAAGCCTATTGATGCTGTCCAGGTCCATTGGGCATATCTTGTTAACAGGAAAGAGAAGGGAAGGCTGGCCTGACCTCTGAGAGGAGTGGGCAGCAGCCACACCTGACTCTGTGCTGTTTCATCTCCTTTCATTCTGTTCTCTTACTTACAGATTGTGATCGATGAAGGCCAGAAGGTTGGCATTTCCAGTCAAGGGGACCTACATCGGGCAGGAAAGGTGAAGGTGAGGCATGATGTTCCCTTTGTCCACCATCAGATCCACCTCTGACAGACTGGCCTTGTGGGCCTGACCCCAGGCTCATTGGGAGGCCTAAGAAGCCTCATCTTTCCTTACTGTTCCAGGTCTTTATTTTGTGTTTGTGGTGGGTCGAACATCCTCCCTGCAAGGAGACTGGCTGATAGAAGGGTCATTTGTGACAGAGAAAAGCGATTCTTATTCCCTGTAGAATATTCTGAGGAAGAAACACAGAACAACAAATGGCCAAGTTATTCTTCACAAGCATTTATAAGGAAAACAAGTGGAGAGGGCCAGCCAGAGGGCTCTGTAGCCAGAGCATCTGTTCTCACACCTGCCCTCAGACACTTCCTAGCTGGGGGACCCTGGGCCCTTCTCCCTCACCCTGCCTATTGACCGGGCTCTTGCTGTAGAGTTGTTACTAAGACACAAGGTAAGGGTTTAAAAAAGGAAGAACGAAAAGGAATGGAGGGAGATGCTTTTTGAATGCTAACACATGACAACAGGCCAGCGAGGAAAGAAGAAAGCTGTGACTCCAGTCATTTCAGAATTTTGAGAGAAGCTCTTGTTGTCTGGGAAATAGCAGGCTGTGGTCTGTATTCTTAGAGAGTCCAACACTCTGTGGGGCTGGGATTGCCCTGTTAACATCCTTTATCATGGATAAGCTATAACTTAAGGAGGGACTGAGGGGCTTTTTGCCTTGACTCCTTCCTATAGGTCTTCTGCTTCCAAATGGTGAAATCATTCGATCATTTCCACCCTCTGGTGTTCCCCTGAAATGAATTAGCTGGATCTGAAATGTTCTCATTTTGTTAACCTAAAATGGCTCATTTTGTCTGTGTACTGTGAGAGGTAATATTTCACCCAGAATATTTATTTTGCAGTGATGTGCCGCTGTTCTGTCTGTAAAGGTCATTTGCTCTGCATTTGACTTAAAAGACATTTTCAGTTGTATTTGTTTGAGAGAACACATGCTTGGCTTGGGTTTCCCCCACCCTCTTCATCTTTCATGTTAAGTTCCTGAGACAGGATGATATTGTTTTGCAGAGGTCTTACTTCAGACACTTGCTCAGCTGTGTGACCCTGGGAAAATCTGCCACCCTCTCTCTGCCTCAATTTCCCCCTTCATAAAATGGGATAATTATAATAATAGTACCTACCTTACAGGGTTATTGTGAGAACCAAATGACAGAATATGTGGAAAGCACTTTGCAGATGCTAATATTCTCTGTCCATGCTGGCCATTATGATCTTTGTCCCTTGATTTCTTGGTCTGCTTCTCTGAGTCCTAAGAGGGCACTGGGGGTTTCAGGGGCCTTTGGCAGATGCTCTCATGTTACCAACACAGATAACTGGGGGCTCTTTGGGACCCCCCCCCTGCCCATGGCCAGAGTGTTTTTGCTTTGGGTTCATCAACAGCAGAGTCCCAGCTCTGGATTCCCCCCAACTTCCCCCAGACCCACATGGAGAGTTCTAATTATTAGACTGTTCATGTAGTAGGGGTCCCCAAACTTTTTACACAGGGGGCCAGTTCACTGTCCCTCAGACCATTGGAGGGCCGGACTATAAAAAAAAATCTATGAACAAATCTGTATGCCGCTGTCTGGGATAGTAGAGGCTACAGCGCTGGCTGTGTGTGATGGGCCTGTCACACCTTGCACAGGCCCATCACTGCCACCACTATACCAGGCAGCAGTATACTGTGATAGACATGAAGAGAGAGAGGTTTTGCAGGACTTGTGGGCCAAGATTCAAGGACCAAGGCTGGAAACCTAGCTGTCAATTGAAAGAAGGTTCCAACAGAATGTTCCCAGGAGTGGCAGTTGGGGGTTTGCTGGCCACACTGAGAAGAGAAACTTGGCTTTTGGACTTTGTCTCTGTCTCTCTGACTCTGGGTAGTTGAAGCTGATAAGAAAAAGAAATTTGACTTTTCAGTTGGTGGTCTATTTGAGAATTGAGCTGGCCAGGAGAAATTGAGAGACTTTGAACTTTGTTTTTTTTTTCTGAGGTTAAGCTGAGAGACCTTACTGATTTTTTGTGAAGAAGAAGAAGATTTCGAACTGCTGTTGTCCTTCATCTCCCTAACTGTCTTAGAGTCACAGTTTGTGACTAGACTACTTCCTCAAACCTTCCTAAAATTATCCCCGTAGTTTAGGGAAATCCTCATCCCTCTTATGTCAGTTTCCGATCCTGTTATCCCAATAAACCCCTTGACTGAGAAAGCAACTAGAGTATCTTTATAGTTCACTCAAGAGGGAGGGAAGAAGCCTAAGGCTTCAAGAAGATTGGGAGGTGAGGGAGGCAAAAAGGAGAGGGTTGGTTAAGGGAGGGAGTGAGGGAGGAAGGAGGTTAGGAAATAGATTGATCCATCAGTCATCACTAGGGATCAATAGGCAGAACCCCAGAACAGACCCCAGGGCATTCCCTTATAAGCAGTTCCCTTGTGTATCAGTATCCCTGTTCTACCTCCATTACAAATAAGCAGCCTCAGGTTCCTATAACAGCCCTCTAGTCACAGCCAGCCAGAGAACAGCAGTCATTGTAAAAGGAAACAGGTTCCCCTCAGTTTTCTTTCTCCATTTCAATAAATGATAATTTCCCTTAGTCACATTCTTCTAATTCAGTACACAGTGTACGGAGTCCCCTCCCCCAGATCGCCACTCACCATGCTGACATCCTCCATATTGCAGCCACATAATCTCTAGGGCTAGCTCTCAATCCACTGAGCTACCCAGCTGCCCCCTAGATAGATGTCTTGACTGCAGTCCCAGCACTGTAGCTGCTGCTCCATGACCGGGTCAGAGGGTCCCAGCCATGGAGCGGACGGGCACCTTGCATGGCATCTCACTTCTTCCTGGGCATGTCCTCATGGCTGCGCCAAAGCAGGCACAGACTCAGGTGATGTGGCTCTGTCAAAGGAGAGATGTTCTTTCTTTAGGACGGATGTTAGCAAGTCATCAAGCATTTACCAAGTCCTTGCCACATGCCAGGGACTGTGTCAAAGCAGATACAAAGAGCAGCTAGCTGGCTCAGTGGAGACAGCTGGACCTGGAGATGGGAAGTCCTGGGTTCAAGTCTGAAAGACAGTCCCTTGTCATGGGGGAAAGCAGCACATCAGGGGAAGCTGATAGGGAAGAGGGGGAGAGTTAGCAGGGCAGCCTGTGGAGGAATGGAGGCTCCGCTGTCCTGGCTTCCATCCCTAAAATAGAGACTGTGGGAGGCAGCTGGGGGTTGGGGTGGGGCAAGACAATAAGGAGAGACTGTGGGGGAAAGGGGTACTTCCAGGGTGAGAAGCCCAGGGGGCAGGGAGCTTGCTGGGGCAGAGAAAGTCCAAGCCTAGGGGGACAGCTTGTAGAGTCCTTGCCAGCCACCAAGCTTCTCCTGGGCATCTCTAGGAGAGGCGGAACATGAAGGCTCTGAGCAGAAAAGCAGATTCTGCGGCTTCCTTGGGAAACGTGCTTTCCCAGAAACTCATCATGAAGAAATGGGTCTCTCTCCTGTTTCTGTCCCCCCCCCCCGCCTCTCTCTCACTCCTATGCCCCCCCACAATATATGCCTAAAAATGGGTTTGACTTTTCCCCCTGCAGGTAGACAATTTCCTAGATTTGGAAGATTTTGACAGGGATGAAGAGACCGGCCACAAGCAGAGCCCAGGTATGCTTTTTCCTTTGCCCTCCTTGGATTTTTCTCAAAACTAACAAACCTGGAGGGAGCCTCTTATTTCTAGCAAAATAGCTTCTTTTTTGTTCTCTGGAGACAGTAAACTTTGAACTAATAAAACTACTTTGAGTAATGAGAGTTCCAGCTCAAGGTGGAGGATGAATGTCCTTCCCGATCTAAGGGATTTACTGTGCTTTAAGCCTTGTCCTAGACATCAGTGTTTCCCTGAAGATCTTAATGCTGCCCTCACTGGTTCCAAGACAGAAGAGTGGTCAGGGCCAGGCAATGGGGGTTAAGTGACTTGCCCAGGGTCACCTAGCAAGGAAGTGTCTGAGGCCAGTTTGGAACCCAGGACCTCCCATCTCTGGGCCTGGCTCTCTGCTGAGTTGTCTAGCTGCCCCAGTGTTAAGGGCTTTTGAGAAAAGTTATCTTTCTTTGACACTCAAAATATGGACCCTTTGGAGAAGGTCTTGTTTCCTAAGCACTTGATTAGATGTCCAGGTTTTTCATAATTTCTGGCTGATATCTGGCCCAGGTCAGCTCAGAAATCAGAAGAAACCATTAGCTCTGAGACTTTGAGTCTCTGTTTATTCATCTATAAGATGGAGATCATGACTTTGAAGGATACACAACTCAGAGTGGAAGGGAGGTGAGGATCAAATGAAGTAATAGGTGTTGTCATAACCCCAAACACTGGTAAATATGTGCCATTATCTCTGCTCTTAGTGAAAACTAAACGTTTTGGAGAGCATAAAAATGCCTATGGAGAGAAACTTTGGGGGGAGGGTTTATTTCCTGACAGTAATGGTGTATGAGTTTTATGTGCATTAAGCAAGTCTTTGTTATTCATTTAGGTAATGTCATAGGCCCAGAACAATTAGGGGCAGCCACAGTGCACACCTGGCTGGGTCAGGAGTCAGGAATACAATGATTTGAATCCAGCCTGAAGCTCCATGGCGTTGGGCAAGTCCCTTCATCTTTGTCTGCCTCAGTTTCCTCAGCCAAAAAAATGAGGATGATAACAGCACCTACCCCTCAGGGTTTTAAGAAGAGCACAGGAGATATTTATGATCCTCAAATAAGTGCCAGCTAGATAAGTGCTGGCTATCATTAATGATTGTTATTATCATTACAAACAGTGTCTTTCCAAGTGGCCTCCAAACATTGGAGAGATTTTTCCTTTCAAATCTGCCCTCTTTAGTCATTCTTGCTTTTTCCTAAAGAGGCCTTCCTGGCATGGTCCTTCTTGGAAACAGCTAAGAAAGAGGCCCTGAAATCTAGGCTCAGCTGCAAGTCACCACCTTCCTGTCCTGGGGAAAAGTTTGGAAAAGGTCTTTTGAATAGCAGATGAGGTCCTGCAGAATTTCTGTAATAATTACAAGCATTCCAGGGCTGGGGCAGGTTCCTTCATGCACAACTTGGGCCCCTAGAAGAGAAGAAAGATCCTGTACCCCGGGGAATTGGAAAAATCAGTGTGAGCCTCATTTGTAGCCTTCAGGAATCTGAGCAGGAGGCAGACAAGAATTTATTGCAGATGGAGACATGACATTCTGAATGGGCAACTGACAGCAGAATTTTAGAGAATGGCTGCACATTCCCCAGACAAGCTGGCTTGAGAAGGCTAGTAAATGCTAGTGTTTTGCTGAAGCTATTTAAGGGAAGAAGATCTCTTCTTTTCATCTGTCTATATTTCATTCCTGTTCTCTCCAGTATGCCCCCTGGCTGGGATGAATTGGTTCTTCATTTGAGGCCTACTGCCCCAAATTCTGCTGGTCTGCAGCTATCCACTGGGTGCATATAAATTGTAGGTGTTCCTACTGGACCAGGATGAGCCTGAAGCTTCAGTTTGACACCTTATATAGTAGGAAAGTAGCAACACTTAGTGAAGTTAACCAACTTTTCTTCCTTCTGTAATATTTATTGGGAAAGGAAATAGGATTGGAAAAATAGGGGATAATGAGAGGTTTGTAGCAGGGTATGGAGGAGAGAGGGGAGAGAGGAGGGTATATTGCTTGATGAAGCAAAGGAGGGAGATGCCCCCTACTGAGAGGAAACAGCAGGGGTCCAATAAGGATTGTTTGTTGTAGAATGACTGAACTGAAGTTCATCTCTATGACCAGAAAAGATAGTCCACTTATCTGACTGCGAATTCAAAAAATATAAAGTTTAATAACCAGTTGGGATTGGAGTTTTTTCTCAGCTTCAGACCAGAGGCCAGGCCCCAGAGGCTGGTGGAGGGTTCTCCCACTCCCGTCTACTCTATATCAGTCCAGTTTTGTTTTTTTAGAATCTTAGCAGGAGACAGAAAGCAAACAAGAACAGTTCTAACTTTCAGAAGTGATTGGGCCTGAATCTTTGGGCTGAACCAAGAAGAGGCACACCACACCAGACTGGGCTGACAAGCTCCTTCCTCCTCCAACCCCAGGAAGCCAGTCCTGCCCCATGGGAAGGAAGTGCTAGTCACAAGACCCAGCTGCCACTCCCAGTTGGCCCCTTCCCCCACAAACTGTCAGTCTTGTTTCCTTTCCACACATCCTCCCTCCCTCCCTCCCTCCCTCCCTTCCTCCCTCCTTTCCTCCCTTCCTACCTAGCTGCCTACACCCTTTCCCCCATTACCTTTACTCATTGAACATGTATTATTATTACTCATTATGTAAAAGCACGAGGAACACTTTCTTTATTGCTCATTAATTTCTTTTTTAAAAAATCCTTCCCTTATAATGAGCTTTTGAACACCTTAATAGGTGAAATGTCTTAGTGTTTTTAGACATTGTTAGATGCAAGTTGGGTATCAAATGAATTGTATGTGGAACATTCAAATAGGGGATGACATTTAAAAGAGCATTACACTTACCATTGTACGTTCAGGAATCCCTGAGTAACCATCCATCAATCATTCCATTTGAGAAGTAAGCTTGCCCAGTCACACTTCTGAAGAGAAGGAAATAGAAAGATTTGTTGATTTGCCCATAGTTCTATAATGAGTCTTCCTGGCTCAATCTGAGGCCAGATGCACATTTTGCATTATCTTCTTAGATAGATTTAATCCTCAAGTATTAGAGCCTTTGATTTTTTCAGAAATAGTTCAGTTATCTCCTACATCCATTTATTTCTTTTCCTTTTTTGCAATTCAGGAGGAAGTATTATCCAAATGGAAAGGGCTAAGCACATAGCATACTCAGAAACAGTTACTGGTCACATTTTAGGTTGGGATGATGGAGAAAAACCAGGACTCTTTTCAAATTAGAGTGATTAGAGTGAATACTTTAAATGAAAATATGTCCTTTTTCTATGTGTTTTCACTATCTATGCTATCTCAGATTCTTTTTGCAAGCAAGGGGGGGGGTCATCAATCAATCATAAATACAGCATTAAAAAGGAACTCTTATCTGTTCAGAGTGTCTGACTTTAAAAAGGGTAACAATAACAACTCTGATAATAGGCCTCTCAGTGGTTGAGTTCTTTTTACTTCAAAGCAGTTTAAATTGAGCAAACCTCCACTCACTACCTGGCTTAGAAAAAGTGGATTTTTATGTGTGAGAAGGTAGGTGGCTCGGTGGGTAGAGTGGTCAACTTGACTTCAGAATGTTCTTGTGTTTTGAAACTTATTAGCTGTGTGATCCTTGGTAAAAACAAAAACAAAAAAAAGACTAACTAACCAAAACATTTCTGGTCTAGATCTCAGGCAATACAATCTGGAGTAGAGGGAGAGGAAGAAGAAGGGGAGGGAATAATAGGTATTTATACAGTGCCTACTCCATTCCAGCCCCTGCCAAAACCCAGGGTTACCAACCTACCTAGATGTGCCTGTCCTCCTGGAGTCTGAGATGTAATTGCACAACTGGAATTGATGCTGTCTGTGGTGGGAAGCAAGGTGCATTCCAAATGAGTCTCCGTGTTTGGATATCAATACTTGCTCTGTTATCTTCCTATTTATGCTGCCATTGGCAGCAACCAAGGCATTCCTCTTCATTAATCACCTTCTCTGAGAACTTAATTAGTGGCTTAATTAGGATCATCATCCTCTAGCCCAGGAGCTTTATCCTGGCTAGCTGTGGATTATAGGATATGTCTTGTGAACCTGACTGCTCCCAGAGAAACTGAAACTGAGGAAGAATACCATTTTGATTTTTTACCCTCTTTCATTCTACTTAGTTCCAGAGAGCAGAAACTTGGAACAATGGATGGAAATTGCTGAGAGGTAGATTTTTTTTTTCTCAATATAAAGGGAAAAACAATTCCAGAATTTAGAAGCATCTAAAATGAAATGTTTCCTGTCATGGAGGGGTGGTGGTCTTGAAACAATGGCTGGATGACAGGAGGGTAAGGCTCTTGGAGAGAGGATTTCTGGTCAGGAAGGCAGTAGATCCCATGACCCTTGAAATTCCAATTCTGATATTCCAAAGACCTTTGAGAGTTTTCTGGAATACATATATATTCCCCACATGGCAGCTTTGCTGGTCATATGCAGAAATAAGAAGGAAAATTCACTTATTTTGAATCTATTAGAAAATGAATAGTGGTTAGCCAATCTTAAGACAATGCTAGAGGTACCAAAAGCATGTAGAACTTATTTGCCAGAGCTACAAATTAGACCATGCATTTCAATATGACAGTTTTCTTTTTGCTGAAAGTTCAAATACTTACCTTCTGCCTTTCTTAATTTTTAGCAGTATCTTTTTGGGGAGTTTGCCAGTTTGTTGTGTAATGAATTCAATACTCTCTTTTCTTCTTCTCTTGTGTTTCTCCCTTTGGAAGCAGGAAGTGCAAATGGGGGAAATAGTAGAAAATGGTATAGGAAAACTCTTCTCCAAGATAAACAACTCTCAACTGTGATTGGGCTGTTGAGGTGCCATTCAAAGGTGTGAATCCTTCTTCCCATGCGTCTCTTAATCCATAGCTTTTTAGGCAATATGATTCTTATCCATGTTCTGCCATAGATCTGCCATAGGAGACAAACCCAGTGTTTGGTAAGCCTTTCTACTGGGCTTTTAGATAGTGGATCACCTCAATGCTGTCCATTTATCATTCACAGTTCCTTTTCTGGAAACACATCTTTGTTAATGTTGGTCTCTTTGGGTGAGAGGGGAAATTCTCAAATATAACTTACCACTGATTTGTGCCTGTTTATTTCTACCACGTGTCTTTTCATTGTCCTTTGGGTTGTCCAGATGTTGAATCTCGTAAGATGTTCATGTTTTCATGATTTCTAGCCATGAGCATCACTGGGAAATGTTAAAAGGGGCAACTAGGTAGTTCAGTGAATTGAGAGCCTGGAGACAGGAGGTCCTGGTTTCAAATCTGGCTTCAGAAACTTTCCAGCTGTGTGACCTTGGGAGAGTCACTTAACTCCAATTGCCTACCTCTTACCATTCTGCTGCCTTATAGCTCATACTCAGTTCAAAGACAGAAGGTAAGATTTAAAGGAAATAGATGTGCTTTTTCATCAAGGACAACACGAGGGCCCTGAAAATTCTGTAACCTAGATGGCTTATTGCTTTCTGTCCCTCAATTTTGGACTCCTCTCATTGTCTAGCCTCAGTATATTTCCAAGACATAGATAAATTACATATATACATATAGTATACATATACAAAGATATATAAAATATATTAATATTCATATATACACTGATTGGCATCACATATATAAAATACATGTACATATGTTTATGTCTGTCTGTCTCTCAATGGAGTGCCTCAGTGGACAATTTATCCAATTTGAATGTCACAATATGGGTGTTTCTCCTTTATTATATATTTCCTTCTAACTGTGGGGATTGCTGGGCTGATCTCTTTTGAGTGCCCGTGGATGTCATGGCAGAGGTCATGTAGTGCAGGGCTCACTGCTATCTGGAAAATGCCACTAATTAAGCAATAAACATTTATTAAACAACTACTGTGTATGTGTCAGGCACTGACAATGGAAGTAGGATAATCTAATCCTATCATTTACAAACAAAACCGTCTTGAAAAATCTTCCTCTTCTTTTGAGTAGAATGTAACTATACCTTGAAATAAAAATATGTGGATCATAACTTTCTTTTTTTTTTGGTAAAAGTGACCCTCACTTGAGCCTTACACTTTGCATCAAAATCCAATCTTGCACTTTGCAGTGGGTCTCTTGTCTGAAGTTAGTGTTTTGAAAATGATTGGCTTGTGGATGATTCAGTAAACTTGTGTGCACAGTGTGTCAAGTGAATTCTTCTTCATTCCCCAGAGTTGATGCTGCTTCCCGGAGAGGTAGAAGATGAAGCACATTTCTCTGTCTCGAGCTACGTCCCTTCTTTTGACCAGCATTCGTGCCCTGAACCAAAGACCCAGCCAGCAGAACAACCAGCATACAGGCATTTGAAGGAGGTACCCTTCCATGCAGGGCATTCACGTCTTTCTCCCACAGGATCAGATGCAGGTGGGGAGGGCAGGGCAGTGGGATAGGACATGGGACACATGGGGTGAGACACTCTTGGCAATTGCCAGGATTCTAGGGCTCACTTTTTTTTCTTTTGGCTATGGCACTGGATGAACTTTAAGGACTTTAAATGTGGACATTTCCCCCTCTGTCTTTATGGATGCTTAAAATTCAAGTTGCTTCTCAGTCCTCCTCACTGCCATTCATATTCAATTTTTTTATTTCTTTTGGAACACATAGTGCAATTATGCTCTTTTGTGGAACTGATTTTTCCTTTTCAGGGAGTATTATGCCATGAGTTAGTCCTGTCTGTAGATTCTCCAAAAGAAAAGATAATTTCCTTGCCCACCTTTAGTTTCAAGTGGTTACTTTTTTGCTTGTTATTTCATTTTTCATATTTCATTTGCAGTTCGAGCAAAACTTTGCTATCAAATAACCTTGTATCTTCAGAGTCATTTATTTGAAGCCATTGTCCAAGTCTTAGAAAATAGGACCCCAAGAGAAGCTATTTTTGTCTTGGTTTTGAGAGAACTTGGCCTCTATTGCAACCTTCATCTTGATGGGTGGGAGATTAAAGGCTTTTTTATGAAGCCTTTATTTGGCAAAGGTTATATAGTAGGTAGAGGGCAGGATTTGGAGGCAGTGGCCTTGTGTTTGAGTCCTGACTATACTCCTGATGAGTGCTAAGAGCCCAGGTGACCCCAGGCAAGTCATCTTTTTTTTTTCTTTTTTTAAACCCTTACCTTCTGTCTTAGTGTCAGTTCTAAGACAGAAGAGTGGTAAGGAATAGGCAATCAGGGTTAAGTAACATGGTCCTCCTGACTCCAGGTCTGGTGCTCTATTCACTGTGCTACCTAGCTGCCCCACAAGACACTTTCCTTCTCTGAATTTAGGTTCCTCGTCTGAATTTTGAGGCAAGGATTAGAGGGTCTTTAAGGTTCCTCCCAGTTCCAAATCTCTGAAACTGGCTTCCTAAGGTTTTCTTAATTACTTGGTTTCTTGGAAGAAATCCCTGGAGCATTTCTTGATTGCAGGAGGTGCCTGGTCATGGAGAAGTTAACTGTGAAACCTTTTTAAAATCCTCTATACAAATTGGTGTACAATCAGTGTGAAGAGGTTGCATTATGAAGCTCAATCTTTCAATCGGAAGCAATCAATGCATTGTAATTTAAAACTGACCTTTCCTCTTGGAACTTTTGTCCCACTCTGAATCACAAGGGAAGCTTTGGGCTTATATTACACTATTAAGATAGTTGACAGACCAACTGGTAGGAGCAGCCTCCTTTGAGTATGATTTTTTAATTAAGAATTTCTTATTCTCCCCAAGATGCAAGAAGCTAAAATTACAAGGTTGTTTCCAGCAGGATTCCATTTATTTTATAGGCTGCCTCTCTTTCTTGACTTCAAGCATGATTACAAAATATATTAGAACAGTAAGCGGTTGTAGCACCTGACAGAGTTTTGACAATTGTTGTAAAATGATTTTAGTTAGTGGGCAAAAAAGGATGAAATATTTCTCGAGCCCTTCAGATAGATGACAGAATGCTAGTTAAATTCCAAACTTATATCAGTAGTTTTTGAAAGAAACTTCTGGTAAAAGCAAAATAATCTGAACAACCCTTGCATTAGCAACATGATAGTGTGGACTGTGAGTTTTAAAACCTGTGTTTGAATCCTGGCTCTATGGTATGAGGGAAAAAATGACTTAACTTCCCAGATCCTCAGTTTCCTCACCTATATAATGGAAATTATAATACATACATGTGCACACACACTGAAGGCCAGAGTGATTGGATTGCAGACTGTGGGAGGGGGAGTTCATGTCCAGTGAGTCTGGAAAGTTGGGCAGGATCCAGTTTTGTGGGGCTTTGGAAGTCAAAGAAGATTTTGTATTTTCTTCTCAAGCTAATGGGAAGACACTGAAATCTGACTGATCAGGGAGTGACATGGCTAAATTCCTTTGGCAGCATTGTGTCACATGGATTGGAGTAGGAGTGATGGCGAGACCTGCTCTTTAGGAAGTTCACTTTGACAACTGAGTGGAAGATAGACTAGAATGAGGAGAGCCCTGTGCCAGGAAGACCGACCAGAAGGCTATTGTCCAGGTGTGAGGTGGTGAGGGCCTGCTCCAGGATGGCGGCATCATCCTAAAGGAGAAAGGGGTAGAAAGGAGAGATACTTCAAAAGTAAAATCGATGAGCCATGGCAGCAGATTAGATGTGGTGGTGATGAGAGAGAGGGGAGTGAGGAGGACCCCAAGCTTGTGAGCTTGGTCTACTGTAGGATGCTGATGCCTTCAACAGTGCTAGGGAAGTTAACAAGAGGAAGAGGTCTTTGGAGAAAGACACATTGAGCTTAAGATGCTTTCTGGACATCCAATTTGAGATGTGAGATTGGAGGTCAGTCAGTAGAGTGGTTGGGGCAGGACTGGTAAATTTGATAATCAAGATGGTATTTGATATGTCATCAGATTAGGCTGATAGTGCTAGTCATATTAACACCAGATTTCTGGAGCTTTTATAGAATACTTTACAGTCCCTACAGTGACCCTGGGACGTAGAGGTGTCCTTATTTATAATAGGACACTAAGACTCAGAGAGATGAAGAGACTTTTCTGAGGTTGTACATATGAAACTTACCCTAAAGAGCGGGAGAAATATTGACAATGAGGACCGAGAGCCCTTGTTGAGGTGTTGAAGAGAAGATTCCAGCTGAGGCCAAGATGGCCTCTGAGTTCTCCTCCAACTCTGATTCTTTGATTTTGACTAAATCATACATTGTTAAAACTGAAAAGGATCTTAGGGATTATTTTGCCCTATATGATGGGTGAGGAAACTGAGGCACAGGGGAATCAAGTGACTGCTGGTGGTACACCAGCTGGTTAATGACAGAGCTGGTAATTGGCTTATAGCTATTGATCCAGGTAGCTTTCCATTGTTGAATTTGCCTTTTAGGTCAAAACCACAGAGTTTTAGAATTGGAAAGACATTTAAAGGCCATCTGGTCCAACTAGCATTTTCTTTTCTTTTTCTTTTCTTTTCTTTTTTCTTTTCCTTTTCCTTTTTCTTTTTTTACCAATTACACATAATAACAAATTTCCACATAAATTTCCTGAAGTTATATGATTTACATTGTCTCCCTCCTTCCTGTCCTCTTCCTGGAGCTGGAAAGCAATTGAATTTGGGTTATACCTGTATTATCGTGTAAAACGTATTTCAATAGTGTTCATTTTTGTAAGTGACTAACCTTATAAAACCAAAATCCCACAACATATACAAATAAACAAGAGAAAAATTGTACACTTTCATTTACATTCCTACTCCAACAGTTTTTTCTTGGGAGGTGGAAAGTCCCTCAGACTTACCTTGGATCACTGTGTTGCTGAGAGTAGTTAAGTCTATCATATTTGATTCCATAGCATTGGTCAAGTGTGAGGTTGTTTTAATTTGCTTTTCTCTAATCAAGAATGATTTAGAACATTTTTCATATGGTCATTTATAACTTTGATTTCTTCATCTGAAAACTGATTATTCATATCCTTTGATCATTTGTCATTTGGGGAATGACTAGTATTCTGATACATTTGACTTAGTTTTTTATATATTTGGGAAATGAGACTTTTATCAGGGAAATTTGTATATGTTGTCATATATAAGCTCCTAGGGGGCAGAAGTTGTTTCATTTGCAAACTTTAAGGTGATATATAAATGCTGGCTATTATTATTATTGTCATTTGTTTTTTTTTAATTTTTAAATTTTATTTGGTCAATTTAGAACATTATTCTTTGGTTACAAAAATCATTTTCTATTCCTCCCTCCCTTTCCCCCACCCCTCCCATAGCCAACGTGCAATTTCACTGGGTATTACATGTGTCCTTGAACAAAACCTATTTCCATGTTGTTGTTGTTTGCACTAGGATGTTCATTTAGAGTCTTCATCCCCAACCAAATCCCCTCGACCCATGTATTAGAGCAGTTGTTTTTCTTCGGTGTTTCTGCTCCCACAGTTTTTCCTCTTGAATGTGGATAATGTTATTTCTCATAGATCCCTCTGGGTTGTTCAGGGACATTGCATTGCCACTAATGGAGAAATCCATTACATTCAATTGTACTGCAGTGCATCAGTCTCTGTGTACAATGTTTTCCTGGTTCTGCTCCTCTCGCTCTGCATCACTTCCTGGAGGTTGTTCCAGTCTCCATGGAATTCCTCCACTTTATTATTCCTTTTAGCACAATAGTATTCCATCACCAACATATACCACAATTTGTTCAGCCATTCCCCAATTGATGGGCATCCCCTCATTTTCCAATTTTTTGCCACCACAAAGAGTGCAGCTATGAATATTCTTGTACAAGTCTTTTTCCTTATTATCTCTTTGGGGTACAAACCCAGCAGTGCTATAGCTGGATCAAAGGGCAGACAGTCTTTTGTCGCCCTTTGGGCATAGTTCCAAATTGCCCTCCAGAATGGTTAGATCAATTCACAACTCCACCAGCAATGAATTAGTGCTCCCACTTTGCCACATCCCCTCCAGCATTCACTACTTTCCTTTGCTGTCATGTTAGCCAATCTGCTAGGTGTGAGGTGATACCTCAGAGTTGTTTTGATTTGCATTTCTCTGATTATAAGAGATTTAGAACACTTTTTCATGTGCTTATTAATAGTTTTGATTTCTCTGACTGAAAATTGCTTATTCATGTGTTTATTTGTTAATTAAAAAAACAAAAATTCCTTACTTCCTTCTTAGAATCAATACTGTATATTGGTTCCAAGACAGAAGAGCAGTAAGGGCTAGACAAATGAGTGACTTGCCCAGGGTCACACAGCTAGGAAGTGTCTGAGGTCAGATGTGAACACAGGACCTCCCAACTTCAGGCCTGGCTTTTAATCCCCTGAGCCACCTATCTGTCCCATGGTTATTATTAATTTCTGTCTTAGGCACTTAATACTTGCTTTCTGATTGATTTTTTTTCTAAGTGCTCACCTAGCTCTTTGCTTGAATTTTGTTAAAACCAAATTTTGTTCCTGATTTTAGCTTGAGGTTTTATGTATGGGTATATTTCTTCTTCTCATTATTAGTCAAGTATTCTCTAGAAAGCTTGTGTTCTCTATTTGTGTCTTGCTTTTTGTGTTCCAAGGAATCTGAGAACATTCAACCAACTTTATTGGGCAAAAAGAGATCACCTTAGGGATGTGAAAATTGCATGCTTTTAGTTCAAAAGCAAGAAAAAAGGTAGTCTGTAAAGGGCAGAGAGGAGGAGCTCTTTAGTGTATTTTAATAAGAGTAACCATCTCTGTGTAAAGATTACTTTGCCTATTCTTAATAGACTTTTAAAGTTCTCAGCTACAGATAGTTTATACCATTTCTCTGCAAAATAACCTACAGCTAAATGCTGCTGTTATTGATATGAGCATTAGATTCTTTTCCCTTAATTTGGACGTGCAGTCCTATGAATGAAAATGATTCTTTCCTTAACACCAGCTCAGTTCGAGTAAGTCACATGGGCAATTTTAGGGAAACTGGCAGTTTTTCTAATCGTGTACCAATTCTATTCCCAAAGAGTACACAAAAAGATTTCAATTAGATCTGAAATTAGACACCTGAAATCCACATATTTCTCTCAGCTCCTTAGGCAAAAATAACAAGTTAATAACTTGGTTCACAGTTGTTTTTTTGTTCAGTGGCAGGGGATTCAGTGTTCCACTGTGCAAATTCTTCCATTTGAAATAAATCAGAATTTCAGTTTGTAGTCTAAAGGTGCAGTCTCCCTACATAGGAAGCTGAAATGAACTTAAAGCTTGAAAGAAGGAGAACTCCCAAAGCATTCCTCAGAAGGAGAGATGCAACTGCATTGGATCATAAAACTCTCACCAGGGAGGCCATAGGGTTGTAGGCTGGGCATTACATTTCTATCCAGCTTTACTTTGAATTTCTCTCTATAATTATATCTACACACACAGACACACACACACATACACAGACATCCATTTTGGTACAGAATTTTCACTCATTCATTTACATGTTCAGAAAAATAATGAAAATGCAGAATGACCCTTCTAACTGGGGGTATGTGTCCAATGTGCCTAACACTGGTAAGATGAGAGAAAAATGGAATATCTCACTGTTGTAGTAGGGAAAAATATTTTTAGCCTTTATTCAAAGAAAATTTTGGATTGATCACAACTCTAAGGTTTCTCAAAATAGTTTGTCTTTGCATCATGGTCCATTCAAATCCTCCCTCAGCTCTAGATAGAGCTCTTCTTTGTGACAAAAAAAAATTATCAAGGGAAAAATATCCTCTGCAAAGATAATCAGCTTTATTCTATATACAACACTCTTTCCTGGTTATTCTCTGCAAAGGGGAGGGTGTTTTACTCTTCGTTTTCTGGGACCTTTATTGTTTTTTTTAGTTACCCAGTGTTTGACTTTTTAAAATTAGGTTTTCATTTACTTTTGTTGTAGGCTTACTCTAGGTACTCCTGGTCCTGCTTATGGCATTCTGCATGAACTCATACAAATCTTCCCATGTTTTTCTGAATTTCACCTATTCATTAATTCTTCCTGTACAATACTATTCCATTATATTAGTAAACCATTATATTTTTAGCCATTTCTCAAACTTACTTTGTTTCCAGGTTACTGCTATGGATAGTTTGGCCTTCTCTTTTTTTCTTTGCCTTCTTTGGGGTAGTTAGGTCACTGGGCAGGTAGTATGAATGATCTAGTCACTTATTGTATAATTCTCAGTTGGTATCCAGAATGATTGGGATAATCCACTCCTATAGTAAGAGTGTATTTTTGTTTAAGAAAGGAAAATATTCTTGCAATTTAGTATAGCTTTCCTTAGAAATTCCTTTTCCAAAGACATTCTGGCCTTTTTTACAATGTCCAACAGTTCTGACATCCACAGTTAAACTTACTTAAAAACTACTGAGTGTCATATTTTGGCACAGAAATATGATAATCTATGACTGTTCTTGGCTGCATGCTTTTTAATTTCATCCTTTAATTGATTGCCCAGGAAATTAATCTAGCAACAGTTGCTGTTAATGACTCTCCTTTCTAAGTGGAGAAAACATTTACAGCTCTTAGAGGAATATTGGTTTTCGGGGTGTGAGAATAATCCTTTTGCTAGAATTATATTTACTGACTTGCCACAAACAAAATGCTTTTGGTATGATCAACACTGTATGACTGATGAAGAAATCCATGTGGCTAAGCAAAGAAATATTTACATGTTAAGATGAAAATATTGAGGGGAAAGAAGGTAATGCTTCGTTTTTTGGGAAAAAAAGAGTATTTCTGTCTAATAGTACAAAGTGGACACGTGGTCTGGCTCCCTCTATATTTTTTTTCTATCTTAGTAATAGCTGACCATTGATTTCTGGGTGATCAGTGGGTCTATTGTGACTGGAGTCATGCCCAGAGAAGGCCAGAATGAACAGACTGTTCATCAGTCAGTCTGATTCTCCTGTTTTCTTTCCTGAAGTTTAAGAAAGCTGGAGAAGCATATGGCGTCTTTTGTGAAGAACCTTGGCCTGGGTGATAGGAGTCTTTGGCTTTGCTTTTAAAAAGTTCTCTAACCCTAGGCAAGTCATTTCCTTTCTTTTAGTCTCAGTTTTCTCATCTGTAGAATATGGGCATGGAATTGGGTGGTATCTCATAGAGTTTTTAGTTTTAATGTTCAGGTATTCTATATTATGCTATGTCATGCCATGTCAGGCCATGCTAGAGTATTATTACTACTCTGTGGCAGGTGATGGGAATGCTTCAGCCTTTTAAGATAGAGGCTTTTTCTCACAAAGAACTGTTGGATCATCTTTGTCCATTTTCCACGTAGATTTTTCCTTGGCATTTCTGGGAAGTGAAAAGCTGCTTTGTAGATCACTGGGGCAGAGAAGCATGGCCCCACGTAGTACCCTGTTCCATGCATGCTTTCACGAGGGCAGGATGATGGTTTACGAAGCTGCACAACTAACTTCCAGAGAACAAATGAGCAGAATGGCTATTTGTGAGTGAGTCACTTTTCTGAGTACCTTGTATTGAGGAGGAAGGAAATTGCCTTTTTCCTGACTCTCTTTCAGTATTAGTTCCCACAAGCCATTTCTGAGCCAAGTATTTTTCTTTCAAGATAATCCAGAAGTCACTCCAGGTGTTGACAGCAACACTTGAAGATGATCCCATCCCCTGTTTGTGTTGGGCATTCTGGCACGAGCTGCCGCCTTCGGTCATTGCGGCAACACCAGATGTTGCCTGTCCTCATTCTAGGCCTCCGTGCAGGGTGCTGGTGCTTCTGTTGTGTTACACACATCACTCTTCTATCTGCGTCGGAAAGATCCAAGGAAGAGATGCAACGAGCTTGGAAGAGGTATCTTCCCGGGCCTTTACGGAGAATATTTTTTAGCCAGTATCTTCTTATTAAGCACCTCTTTAAAGATCATGAATTAGAAATGAGGAAGGCTAATTTATTGCGCTTCTTTTCAACTACCCTTATTATGTATATTAAAAAAAACCCAGTAGCTGGTCCATGTTTGGGATGTGGAGAAAAGGACATCTGGACCTCATAATCTGATGAAATTGGAGTTTCTCGATTAGTGCTTTTATCTGCCCAGGGGGCAGCACTGTTCTCTGAGGACATGTAATATGTTCATGAGTGCAATGCGCTATGTTCATGCTTGAAGAATTCATTTCATTGGGAGAGGCCATTTTTAGGTGCTGGGTCAAAGAACAACTTAGACTCACTACAGTCAGAAGGCATACATGCTCCTGGTTTAAAATACATTTTAATTTTCCCATAGCCCTGCAGCCTTGCCACTAGGACTGGTAAAAATGTAATGGATGTGTGCAGGGGAGACTTTCTGATTCTTTGCCTGGAGCCAGATTAGTTAATGATATTCATTCAGATACAGTATAGTACAAATGGGGCCTATTAAGAGGCTTGAATTAGGTCAAATTGAATAATTGAATTTATTCTTTTACTTAAAAACAGCTTAATCAGTTGAGAGTGCTGAAGTCTAAAAAAAGTTTAATTAAATATTAATACGTGGTGTATGTTTTCAACTTTTTTTTATCTTCCTTTAAAATCATTTCTGCATCTAAACCACATCTCCTTCCCCTTTATTATCCTAGGTATCTGGAGATGAAGTTCAGCCCTTCTCACTTGATGAAGAATTTGACTACGACACCGTGACGCTAACCCCCAAGTTCTCTAATGCAGAGATGAAAACAATTCTAGAAATGTCCAGCCGCAGTAGATTGAACCCTGGCCTGGAGGGCAAAGAACCAAATATCTGATTTGTAACAATATTTTCTTGCTTTCTTTTATTCCTCTTATTTTTATCAGACAATATTAGAATAAAAGGCAAATAAGTGCTGTACCTTAAGAACGTGTATGTGTATTAGGTAGCTTTTGTGGATGGGCCCACTTTGTATTGCCTGCGGTGTAGTTGGTGTTGTGGGAATTAGAGGAAGGAATCACACTTGTTCATTTTCCTCTGAGGATCTTACAATCGAATATCAAAGAGAGGACAAGTGGGTAGAGTCCATCTCTTGCCTCCATATCTTTGCCCTATGGGCTTCCCTGAATTGGAATGGCTGCGAAATCCGGGTTCTGCCGCTGTCTCCTACATAGGTCTTTCCTGAAGGATCAGACATGGTAGACATTTTTCCATTTCAAATTCCTTTATATATTTTTGGGAATATGTTGTATGTATTTGACCCTGCTCCCCTTCAGGACAATAGAAGTTCCTCAGTGCCAGGGATTATTTCATTTTTGTCTTTATATCCCCAGGATCTAGCACAGTACTTGGCACTTAGTAGGTATTTAATTGAATGTAGGGTAATCGAGTTGAAAAGCACATTCATTAAATAGGTGGAAATATTTAAAGATTAAGAATGAGTTCCTGAGAAAGGGGGGAGAGAGACAGAGACAGAAACAGTGACAGACAGAGACGGAGACAGAGAATAGAAATCATTGCAGGACTCGAGTGTCTGGAATTGAATGAGATTTTGGGAACATTCATTGAGATGATATTTGAGAATTTAAACAATCACTGTGTAGTCATTAAGTGGCTCACACATTCCTATTCTGAGGAGTAAAACGGAACTTCTAAGAGCTCTGTCTTCAAGAGGCTTATGATAGCATTGGGGAGTCAAGAAATAGAAAGTAACCATATATAATTGGTCAGAAGAAAGAGCAGAGAGATGGATTTTAGGAGAGACTTAGAATTCTAGTCCCTACCAGAGGCAACCAGAGGCCCTGCTGCCAGGAAGACCGTAGTTCAAATCCAATTTCACAGTCTTACCAGCTTTGTGACTCTGGGCAAGTTACTTCACTTCTGTCTGCCTCAATTTCCTCAATTATAAAATGGGAACAATAACAGCATCACCTCCCAGGGTCTTTGTGAGGATCGAATGGGATAATTTTTATAAAAAAGCACTTGGTACAGTGCCTGCCACATAGTAGTTGCTCTATAAATGTTCACTCTTTGTCCTCTCCCCCTGCCCTTCCCCACTGCCCCTACATTACTGTAGGACCCGAGAGACAGTGTGGTGTAATGGGAAGAGTGCAGGATTTGAAGTCAGGGTCTGGGTGGGAGCCAAGCTCTTTCATTTTCTCTCTGAAGGAACCTGGGCAAGTCCAGGTGACTAGATGACTTTTTAGTCACTCCAATTCCAAACTTATGAAGGCTCTCTCTCCCTTGGTCTTAGTTCCCTTACCTATAAAATGAGGTGGGTTAGATTAGAGGATTGCCAAGGCTCCTTCTAGCTCTTAAGATGCCTGAGTCTAATTGAGCTTCTATTTTTAGATCCAGGCATTGAATAGCAGTAGGACATGGCTAGCAGATAGTGTGAGAGTGAAGGAAGAAGAAGACAGTCTAAGGAGACAGATTGAAGCATTTGTGAATGGTCCTAACTGGGAACTGTCCATCCTCCCATTCCAGTAGGGCCAGCTACATGGAGCAATCCAATGTGCCTTTATTAAGTACCAACTGTGTAGAAGGGACCAGATGCTGGGGATACAATCACTGCCACCACCACAGTAACACCAGGCCCTTTCCTCAAGGGGCTTACCTTCTACGTGTAGACTAAGACACGGTTCAGTTTCCTCACTGGCAAAATGAGGACGTTTCTCTGAAATCACCAACTGGAGTCTTGGATCTTGGAAGGAGAGGCTTAGGAGGTCAGGAAGTAGAGGCCTCAAGGAGAGATGGCTTTTTTTCAGACACAAAGACAAAGAATGGGCTTCAGAAGAGCGAGGCTAGTGTTTTTCACCCAAGACTGGCATTAGTGTGTCTATTCCCCTTCGTACTTCCATGGCGTTTTCATTCTCTTGTGTTCCTGTCTGTGTCCCTCCTTTGAGGATCCACTCAATGGGTCACGAGCATCCTGCTGGTCATTTTGACGTTTTGTGGTGGCCAGTGTGGCTCAGGCTATCCAACTATTTATCATCCCTTGTTCTCAGCACGTGTCCTTTCTACCTCCTGGCCAGTCACCTCCTTGATATTTATGATCCATAATAAAAGGATACTTTAGACTTGAATGAACAAAAAGACAGTATGTTGATCATATGGTCAGGTGACAAAAAGGAGAGACTCGTGACTCTGCTGAATGCCAGAATCAGAATCCAGAAAGATTTCGAGCCTCCTGGAGTGATGGGTTGGTTTGGTAAGATGAAGTTTAGTAAGAAATAAGGCCCCTCGGACACTTCCTAGCTGTGACTCTAGGCAAGTCACTTAACCCCAATTACCTGGCCTTCGCTGCTCTTTTGCCTTAGAATTAATACTAGGACAGCAAGTAAGGGTTTTTTTTAAAAAAAGAATGTCCTCAGGCTAAGGAATCGATAGCCCAATATAGTACGAGACTACATAGAAAAGTGGCAGTTTGTTTAAAGAAGCCTGATGTTTTTACTTGACTGAGAGCCCATTAGGAGACGCTGGTGTGGTGTGGCAGCCACCACAGCCTCTCTAGTTTTGGGTTGCATGTACAGAATGAGGGAGAGACCTTTGGCGGGCACAGTGTTGGGTGTCATGTTTTTAGAAGGATCATCAAAAAGCTGCAGTGGGGAGGAAGGTCATCAAGATGGTGAAGGGATACAGTGCCAAGTTGTATGAGGAGTGTTGGCGAGATTTGGGTTCATTTTTCCCATGGAAGAGAAAATCAGGGGACCCGTGATACTCATCTTCCTATATCTGAAGGGGTTTCCTATGGCGGGATTAGATTTACTCTGCACGGCTCCAGTGGGTAGAGTAAGAACCAAATGTAGAGGGAGGGAAATTTTGACTCAACCTAGGAAGAACTTCCTCATCAATAGGGCTCTCTGAAAGGCAAGGGGTCTGTTATTTCTTCAGCGTACATCACTCTGATTAAGGAAATCCCCTCTCACAATGACGATGCTCTTGACTGAGAGTTTTAGAGGGCTGCCTAGAGCTCTGGGGTGCCGTGCTCACTCAGGTCACTCAGTTTGTGTCAAAGGTGAGACTTGAACCTAGGTCCTTCAATGCCAAGGCACTAGGCTTCACTGTTTTGGTGTCCATAGAAAGCTCAAGCTCACAGTATTGCTGTGTGTTTTTGTGTGTGTGTGTGTGTGTTGGGAACATTTCTATTGATAACTCGCTCCCTGATTTGGCATCGCAGTTAGCAAGAGGAGCTTTGTCTACTGGGCTCCAGAAATGGGAATGCTTGACTGTTTTCCAGCTTCTTTCCTCTTGGTAACATTCTGTGCATTTCTGTATTTGTGAGAGATGCGCCTGATGCCCTCACTTGATTTTTCTACAACCATCTCATAGAATCATAGAATCTTTGAGTTGGAGCAGAGATGTTGTTCACCATTTTAGGTTTGTGGACCCTTTGGCAGACTGATGTAGTCTATGGGCCCCTCACCCTCAGAGTAGTGTTTTAAAATAAAAATACATAGAATTATAAAGAAAATCAAAGACAAGTGAAAGTAAATTAGATGTAATTTCCTATCCTCCCACCCCATTCAAACACACAGGACACTAAATTTATCCAAGGATCCCTAAGGAGTGCATGCACTCCAGGTTAAAAACACCTGCCTTTGGGGTTGTCTGGTCCAACTCATGTCTGAAACCCCAAATTCCCTGAACATTTCTGATTTTTTTTTGAGAAAAGTGATGTGAAAACCCTGCCACTTGAATGAATAAATTTAAATCCTTTTGAGTGAAATTCTGCTTTGTCTTGGGGTTGGTGAGTAGGTGGTGGTGATGATGGGGCATCAAATCCTAGCATCTCTGCTGCTCTGTGGAGAGATCCCATGAATCAAAGAGAACAGCTTTGCACTTCCAGAGAAAGTGATTTGTTTCAGGCTGCTTCACAAATGGGAACCTCTTGACTCCTGCAATTGTGTGGTCTTGCTTTGATTGATAGATCCCACCTTGACTGGGCAAATGTCAGTTCAGGTCAGATGAATGAAGAGGAGGGGGAAGAAGAAGCCCCTGAGTATAACAGATCCAGTAGGAGAGAAAAACATCACATTTCCCAAAGTACCTTAAAAATGTGCAAGTGGCAATGCCAACTAGCCAGAACAGAGAAATTCAGCGCCAAGGCCAAAGCATCGGCCTCCACTCTGTCACATCTGTCTTCCCTGATTCTTTTTTGCAGCACATGCGGAGGGAGCATTCAAATCAGACTCATCCCCTGTGCTCAGTGTGCCTCAGGAAGGATGCCACTCAGCCCTGACAGTGGATTTCCCTCTTTACTCAATGAGTATCTTCTATTCATTTCCTATGAATGCGATATAGCCTTGAGGTCTCTTAAACTAAAGACAGCTTTGTCGATTGTTGTATGTTCAAATTCTAATGTTAAATAAGATAACTGAATGGTAAGAATACTTCAGATGCATCTGCAGGTTTCCCAGAAGCAACTGAAGAAATGATAGGGGGGAAACAAGTACATTAATAGGCTTTCTGAAAAAACAAAACAATCAACCCACCATCATCCACGAATAGAAGGGAATTCTGGAGGATAGCCCAAGTAAATTATTTTGCATTCTTGAGCTGGGAGGTCAAGGTGATTTGGCCTCCTCTACAGGAAGTTCAGAATTAGAACCAGACTAAAAGTTAACAAGAGGGAAAGCTAGGGGGCTTTGTGGATTCAGAATCAGAGACAGGAGGGCTTGGATTCAAATCTGGCCTCAGATATTCCTAGTAGGGTGACCCTGGACAAGTCACTTAATGCCCATTTCCTAGTCCTTACTGCTCTTCTACTTTGGAATCATTACACAGGATTAATTCTAAGATGGAAGGTAAGGGTTTTAAAGAAATTAACAACATTGAGGAGCTCAAGAAAGTCTGGAGAGAACTGTTCTTAATGGGAAACTATGCATGCGTGCACACACATCTATATTCTTTCCACAGAAATTTAGGAGGATGAGTGACAGCAGAAAACCTTGTTACCCCTTTTGATCATTCTTGTGGAAAAGTTTTGCTTCTTTGAGTTCACATTTTCTTCAGACAGATGTGTGCTGGGAATATGATAGATTTCCTGAAGTGAGGACAAGTGACTAATGGAAAATGGGTAACCAAAAAGAAAAGTTAGAAAGAAGTGATAGGAAAAGGAAAAATTCTAATTCAGCACCTAAATCTGGAAGAAATAAAATTCATTCATTCATTCATTCATTCATTCAACTAATACGTATGAACCTGTAGGCTGTACAAGCAAGGTACTGTGTGTGTTGCTGTGTAGGTTACAAAGATGAGCCCCTGCTTTCAAGGAATTTACTTTGATATTTCAATGCATCTGGGACCCCATCCATGTGGGTCCACCCTCTATTCAGCCTTGCTTGCCTAATCTGAGTAGTTCTCTTCCTGTACTCTCAGCAATCTGCCACCCCACCTGCTGGGACCCTTCATCTAAGGCTCTTGCCATTACATAGGTCCAGAGGGAGCCCAAATGATTCATTTTTCTATTCTCTTTCCTCTTCACTATGTGTTCTACTCAGTTTCCCAGCCCTACTTTTTTTCCCTGATGCTCTCTTTTATTCTGTGTCTTCACAGGAATTCCATGGCTGTAACATGTGCCAGCCTACTCGATGTCTTTCCGTCACCCTTTTTGTGAGCCTCTGCTTGAATTCTTAGAGTGATGGATGTTTAGAATCCTTCTTAAAAAAACATCAACATCACACTAAATCAGGAGTTCTTAACATTTTTCCTGTTATGGGCTTCTGTGGAAGTCTGGTGAAGCCAATGTCCCCTTTCGTAAAATATTTTAAATGTATAAAATAAAATGATGTGGATTACAAAGGAAGTTAGATGGAAATTCTTCCATTGAAATAGGTATGTTTTCAAAAAGTTCATGGACCCCAAGCTAAGAACCTCGGAACTAATGTCATTTTCTAGCCGCCCCCTCAATTCTGACTCTGTTTAAACTCCAGGAATCCGCCTCAGAGGTGATGATACTTGGTATTCAAGTCCTCTATATGAAAACAAACAGCTATGCTCTCCTACAACAGTACAAAATGGGTCACTCTGGATAAAGGCTCTATAGGCAGACATCAATTTGTTGAAGGATAGTGTTTCAAAAAGATTGTTTTATAAATAACATTGTTTGGAACTTGATACACATTTCCCCACAGAAACAATGTTATAGATGATGGTTTGGTTTCCAGACCCGACAACAAAAGGCCATGTAAGCCGTGCTGAGAAATGGTGATCATGAATAACACTGGTTCTAAGGGAAAACTCAATCAGAATTCTGATTTAGGAGGGGTGCCAGAGGAAAGACAGTACAGTGGAATAAACACTGGATTTAGAGGCAGAAGATTTAGGTTCAAATCCTCGCTTACTGTGTGAATTTCAGCAACTCACACCAACTCTGAGCCTTCTTTCCTCATAAGTAAAATGAAATTAGATTAAAGGACCTTTGAGAGGTTCCTTCTAATCTCTAAATCTACGATTCCATGATACATTGTGGCCCCAGCAATACTTAAGATCCACAACCTTCTACATGATTTTATACAAAACAGATTTTCAGTAATGAATTCAGTAATTGAATAAATGATTGAAAATTTCCTGTTACTGACTCCATCAGCAAAGGGGAAATAGCTTTCTGGGCATCTCAAACAGTGGTAGGAAAGCACCATGGCATCTGCAATGGCAGTGGGGAGAAGGGGATCTTAGGCTACCCAGAGTGGAGGAGAGGTCTTGAGAGCTGAATTCCTGGTCAGGACAGCTATATCCATATAAAGGATGTTTGTAACTTGGGTATTTTTGAGTTGGGAATGTCCAATAAATGAAGAACTTTAATATTATGATTATATATAATTAATAATATAATGTTATTATAATTAATAATAATAATAATAAAATAACAATATTTAAATTGATTCTTGAATTAAGTATAGTCAAAAGACAATTCTATGTTCCCCTCAAGGTATATTTTCTTAAAATAAGTAACATTTATATATTATACATTATATTATATATATTATATAATTATATAACCATCATAATTATATATTATTAATATATTATAGAATTATACTATAATTACACTATATTATTAATATAGTGTATAATTATAATATAATAGTTACATAGCATGATTAATATATTTTATAATATACAATATATAACCATTATATATTACATTGTATATGATAAATATACAATATATAACATGATATATACCATCTATATATACAATATATAACATATATAAATATACAATATATAACAGTTATATGTTACATTGTATATGATGTAATATATAACTGTTATATATTATATATATATACAATATTGTATATAATGTAATACATAATGATTATATATTGTATATAATATAAAATAGTTGTTATATAATATAATTATATTATTAATATAATATATAATTATAATAGTTATATATCACAATTAATATATCACACAATATAATATATAATCATTATATAATATATAAAATATAATATATAATAGTTATAATTATATATTATTAATGTTATAGAATTATAACTACAATATAATATATTATTACTATAGTATATAATGATAATATAATAGTTATATAATTATATATTATATGATATACACATATATTAACATTATAATGTTAAGTAAGTATATACTTTTTTGTTATGGAAACAAAAGATGCAGTTCATCATGTAGCATTGTTTGATTTGGGGAAGAGAAGTTCATGAAAAGCAGCTCTAGATGTCTCATGAATTTTGATTTCCTGAAGTAGGAATGGGAACAAGTAATTCCAATTTCTGTAAAAATAAGAGACAAGTTTATATATGAATATTATCACTCGAATTCGTGAAAGTTCGCTTTTGCTTGGAGGAGGAGAAGAAGATTCATTCTGTTGTGTTTCCCTACTGGAAGTGCGGTGAGCTAGCAATATAGGTTAAAACACATGATACTTAATTATGTAATGCCTTGCCTTTTCTCAGCAATGCAGCATTTCTTCAGTGTTTTTGTTGGTTCCACATCAGATCACATTACATTGCTATCTCCATTGTGTGCACTTGGGATATCGGCATCCTTGTTAAGATTAAAAAATAAATCCAATAACTCTTAAAATTGTGTTAATATCGGCTATGTTCTCGGAGAGAAATTAGCATCAATTTTACTTGAGATTGAAAAGTATTTTCAAAGGATAGCTTTGTGCAAGTGGCGGTAAATGGCGCTTGAAGTAATTAGGGTGTTTAACAACCAGGCAGGAAAAAAGCCACTAATTACTCCCAGCTTCATTTTCCCCCCTGCAAGGAGAAGGAAACCTGGAAAAGATTTAAATTTTATAAAGACTGAGGACATTAAAAAAATTTTTTTTTTACTATGGATGATTAGGGGGCCAGAGGGAGAGTAAACACTTTAAAAGAGTACTTTGTGATCAATAGTTCAACATTTTAGAAGTGCCTATTATGTCCAGAACACTTGACTAGGTTCTGGGAGAGATCCCAAGTTAACCTTGCTGAGGTCCATACCATCTCCTGACTGATCTTGAGAATGGATATTGCTTTGCTACTAGCAAACATTCTTTGTCATCTTAGCCAAATCATTTTCCTACCCTGGGTCTCAGGTTTGACACATGTGAAATGAGTCTGATTCAGCCTTGGTGAACCTTTTCTGAGTTCGAGTGCCGAGAGGGCAAATTCAAGCTGTCTGTGAGCCCCTGCATTACTGAGAGAGAGCAGAGAGAGGAATTGCTTGCTTTGGGTCCTGGACAGAGGGATGGGCATGCAAAAATGTCCTCAGATTCTGGGAAGAGGGGTAATGGAGCAGCTCCCCAAGTCAGCTCTGCACTTGTGCCACTTCTTCACCAATGCTGGACTAAATGATGGCCAAGTTTCCTGCCAGCTCTGAGATTCTGTGCCCTCTAAGGCATTTGAACTCCCTCAGGGAAAGCAAATGGTTTTTTGTTGTTTGTGGAGGACTGGCAAGGGTTCTTGATTTTTGCCTTTGTCTTGCACATAGTAGGCACTTTAGAACATTCTTGTTGAATTGAGAATGGCATCCTGCTATTGCCACAATGCTTGACTTATGCTAGGCCATCACGTAGTGCGATTCTGTTAACAAAAAAGAATCTGGTTTCATGTTTTCATGGGGTTTGTACTGACCTTCCCTCTTCCTGCCTCTCTCCCTTGAATGATATTTCTATTATTTCTCAGAAAGATAATGATACATATGTTCAGGGCCCTTTCAGCTCTAAATCTAGTGGTCCTGTGAGCCTGTGGACAGAATAAAGTAGGATTAGGCTTGTGTTTTTTTTTAACTCCATTTTTGTTCCTTTAGGAACATCATCTTCTCAGCTTGTGGCTTTGTGCGTACCAACCAGTCCTGCTCTCCCCGTGTCCTATTCTAAAATGTTATTACATAGATTTGTTTTTTTTAAGCCATGTTTTCAAGATGTGGCTGTCTAAATGCAGGTGCACAGTATCTGGGCATAGGTTTTTGGTTACCAAAAGCCCCAACAACCCTCTGCCTGTATCTGGTATTACAGGTGAGGGGTTGTGGGGGAGAAACAAGAAACTTGGCTGGGTTTGTTTTGTTTTGGCTGTTTTGGGCAACATTCTTCCATCAGGGTAAAGTTTTAGAGAATGAACTGGATGTAGAAACAGGGAAGACTGCTTTGAATCTTGGCTCCAGTACCGTGGGACTCAAAGCTTCAGTATCCCAGAGCCTCATTTGTTTTATAAAATGGATCAGAGGCTCATGGAGCTACAGGTGGAAGGAAGCTGAGAAGCACATAAGAAATGCATTGGCTATGATATTGTTGTTCAGTCATTTCAATGACGTCCCTGTTGATGACCCCATTTGGGGTTTTCTCGGCAAAGATAATGGAGTGGTTTGCCATTTCTTTCTCCAGTTTATTTTACAGATGAGGAAACTGAGGTGATGAGTGTTAAGTGACTAGCCCAGAGTCATGACGAGTGTTAAGTGACTAGCCCAGGGTCATGTAGCTAGTAATGATCTAAGGCCAGAACTCAGGAAGGGGAGCTCCTGACTCCAGACCTGGTGCTCTATCTACTGTGCCATGGAGCTGCCTCTATGAATTTGCTATAACAGGCAACAATAAAGGCTAATGACTAGCACTTTAAGATTTACACAGTGCTTTATACATTATCTCATTTAATTCTTATTCCAGTTCTGTGAGGCAGATGCTGTTATCCTCACATGAGAAAACAGAAGTTCTGAGGGGTTAAATAACTCGAGCAGGGTCACCCAGCCTGGAAATGATGTCTCAAGGCAGTGTTCAAATTCAGATTTTCCTGACTCCAACTCTAGTGCTCTATCCATTAGGCTTCACTACTCCCTAGAAAAGTGACACATTATCATATGTTCTTCATCTAGCAAATCCAACGAAATCAGATCCTTTTCCTTTTATAAAATATCTGTTTCTTTTTTTGTTTTTGTTTTTTGGCCAGTATCTTGGAGACCTTTGCTACCCACAATGCTTCTCTTTGTGCTGAACTGGAGCTCAGATAACCACCCTTTACCAGTTATTTAACCAAAGTGGCTCTATTAGTAAAGGGGAAGAACATAGCAAATCTGGTGGTAAACATTCCCATATGGGAATTTCCCCCAAGCCTGTAAATGATGAAAACACAATGACTGATTAAACATTAAATGCCCACTGTAAGGTCAGCACCATCTTGGGCACTGTAGGGATTATTTTATTTTCATAAAGATATTAAATTTTACCAATTAGAAGTAATAATATTCCACATAAAATTTCTGAAGCTATATGATCCAAATTGTGTCCTCCCTCTCTTCCCCTCCTTCTCCGAGCTGATAATCAATTGACCTGGCTTATATGTGTATTATTATGCAGAACATGCAAGGATTATTTTAAATCATCCCACAGAAGCACATATTTGTATAAGCTTAATATTGTTGGAGAAATCAATATGGAATTGGGAATTCAATTCAAACTCTATTTAGTACTTTGTCCATTTCATGACTCTTTTACATAGTGTAATAATGAAAGTAAAATATTAAATGTAATATTAACTTTAAAAGATTATGGCTGCTGTCTATAAAATTAGCTCTCAAGTCACAAGTCTGTCAGTATCTCTTAACAATTAAGTTTTAATCAAAATGGAGATAAAGTAAAAAGAGGGAAATGTAGGAAGGAGACAGAAAATATCCCTTAGCTACAATACCCTAAGCTGAATCAGGAAGCCAAAATCCGAATCCTGTCAAGCCACCAAAGTCCGCAAAAGCCCTCCAGTGCACAGCAGGCACCAGATTTCCCCCTCCTAACTGTGTTCCACTGAAGCACCAACCCCCAGAGAGCACTCCCTGGTCCCCAACACACCCTTTTTCCTCACCTCCTTTCTACACATGCAAAATGGGATGCTTGGGGAGTGGATTCTATCTACACAATAGCCTTCTTCTTTTCATGTATTAAACAATAACAACAAATAAGCCTTACTCTCTATCTTAGTAAAACTCTAAGACTGAAAAGCAAGGGCCATGCAAATGAGGGTAAGTGACTTGACCAGGGTCATATAACTAGGAAGTGTCTGAGGCCATATTTGAATCTAGATGTTCCTGACTCTGGGCCTGGTGACAGCTTCAACAACTTCTTCTTCTTCTTCTTCTTCTTCTTCTTCTTCTTCTTCTTCTTCTTCTTCTTCTTCTTCTTCTTCTTCTTCTTCTTCTTCTTCTTCTTCTTCTTCTTCTTCTTCTTCTTCTTCTTCTTCTTCTTCTTCTTCTTCTTCTTCTTCTTCTTCTTCTTCTTCTTCTTCTTCTTCTTCTTCTTCTTCTTCTTCTTCTTCTTCTTCTTCTTCTTCTTCTTCTTCTTCTTCTTCTTCTTCTTCTTCTTCTTCTTCTTCTTCTTCTTCTTCTTCTTCTTCTTCTTCTTCTTCTTCTTCTTCTTCTTCTTCTTCTTCTTCTTCTTCTTCTTCTTCTTCTTCTTCTTTTCTTCTCCTTCTCCTCCTCCTCCTTCTCTTCCTTCTCCTTGTCCTCCCCCTCCTCCTTTTCTTCTTCTTTCTTCCTTCTTCCTCCTCCTTCTTCCCCTTCCCCTTCTCCTCCTCCTCCTCCTTCTCCTCTTTATTCTTCCCCCTCCCTTTCCCTTTCCTTTTCCCCTTCCCCTTCCCTTTCCCCTGCTCCTTCTCCTCCTTCCCCTTCCCCTTCTCCTTCTCCTCCTTCTCTTTTTCCTCCTCTTCCTCTTCTTCTAGAAAACCACACACATCTATATATTTATCTATCTGAATTAATAAGGAAACTTAGGAGAATTCTTTCTGTTTTTAGAGGCTGAGCTGACTCTAATGGGGAAATATATTGGGCAAGTCATAGTATACTGAAAAGAACACTGGATTTGGAACAGGAAATAATGGGTTTAAGTTCTGTCTCTGCTCTGTGACCTTTGTGACTTTGTTAATCTGCTTTTATGTCTTTGGATCTTAGCCTCACTATTTGTAAAATGAGGTTGTTGGATTTCAAGGATCTCTTTCTTTTTCTTTATTTAATAGAATCAATTCCCAGATATCCCAGCCCTTCTTTCCCCTACACCACAGAAGCTACCATCCAACAAAAGATGTGTATTAGTGTCCTCATTTTTCCACATCCTCTCCAACATTTTTCATTTTGCCCCTTTATTAGCCAATCCAATATATGTGAAATAATATCTCAGAATTATTTTAATGTGCATTTCTTTAATCAGTAGTGATTTAGAGCATTTTAAAATATACCTATACATATATATACACACACACACATACACACACACAGCTTTGACTTCATTCAAAAACTGTGTTCATATCTTTTACTCATTTATCAATTGAGGGATGACTCTATTCTTACAAATTTGACAAGGTTTTCTCTATATTTTAGATAGGAGACCTCTATCCAAGAAACTGTCTATAAAATTCCCTCTTCACAAATTTCTGTTTTCATTCTACTCTTGGCTACATTAGTTTTGTTTAAGAGTCACTTTCAACTAAAAAAAAAGCCCAACTATGAACCCAATCATACATTTGGATGGCAAAACATCCCTAGGTCAGCTCATGTATGCCCTCTTTATTTTTTCAAGAATGTTAATCCTTTTAAAATTATCTTTTTATTAGGGACTTAATCATTAAAAAGTACAAATATTTTGATATGCAAAGAACAAAAGAAAGGATTATAGGTGAAACCATGAGTGTCTGGTTACAGTTTGTTTTTAAAAGGCATATTAAATTGAACAAGACAGCAAGGTAAGGTTTCATCTCAAATGCAGCAAATTAGCAAAGATGAGACAAGATAAGAATTGTCCATTTTGGAGGTGGTGTTATGGGAAGATGGGTACAATAATGTATGATTGATGGGGCTGTAGATCGATCCAACAATTCTCAAAAACAATTTGGAATTATTCAAAGAAATAGACCAAAATGTCCATATTTTTTTATTCATAGATTCCACTGTAAGCCTGATACCCAAAGGAGCGCTGAGATATTTATAGTAATACTTTTTTTTTTGTAGTAACAGAGAAATGGGGAAAAGTAGATAACCATCCACTGAGGAATGGTTGAATAAATTATAGAGCCTGAATATACTGGAATATTTCTGGGTTGTAAAGACAAACAAAAAATCAACAATGAATATGGTGAATATGAAGATGTATGGGAAGATATTTGAATGGATGCAAAATAAAATAAGAAGACGTGGAAAAAGAACATGCTTAATGACTAATGATGTAAATGGAAAGGACAATAAAAGAATGGACATTGAATGTTGCAAAATTATAATGATCAAGCTTGACCCACCTCCTCCAAACCTACCTCTCTATCGTTTCTCTTTTTTTCCCTTTAAACCCTTACCTTCCATCTTAGAGCTAATACAGTTTATTGATTCTAAGGCAGAAGAGTAGTAAGGGCTAGGCAATGGGGAGTTAAGTGACTCGCCCAGGGTCACACAGCTAAGAAGTGTCTGAGGCCAGATTTGTCTCAAGGCCTGGCTCTCAATCTACTGAGCCACCCAGCTGCCCCACTCTCCACCATCTCTTTGTAGAGATTGGGGTTATGAGTATGGAAACTGCATGTAATATCAGAATTTTTAAAAAACCCTTAGCTTCTGTCATATATTCTGTATATATATACATATATATATATTCTGTGTATATATATATTCTGTATATATATATATACATATATATTCTGTGTATATATATATATTCTGTATATATATATATATATACAGAACCAATATTCTGTATTGGTTCAAAGGCAGAAGAGTGGTAAGGGCTAGACAATGGGGGTTAAGTGACTTACCCAGGGTCACACAGTTGGGAAGTGTCTGAGGCCAGATTTGAACCCAGGACCTCTCATCTCTAGACCTGGTTCTTAATCCACAGAGCCACCCAGCTTCTCCCCAGAATTTTTTTTTGTTATGTTGATTATTTTTATTGAACAGATTCTCCCCCCCTACCCCAATACTCTTTGCTATAAGGGATCGTCTGGGCTGGGAGTGAGCATAATGTTAGAGAGACACATTGAAAAAAAAGAAAGATATTAATACATTTTTATTTTTAAAAATGAGAAATAAAAATATTTTTATGTGTAATTTGAAAATAATATTTTAAAAAATACTGAAAAGGGGGCAGTAACAAAACCAGTCTGTTTACACCCACTTTGGAATTTCTTTTTGTTGACTAGTGCATTTATTCTTTAAACATTTTTTTAAATTTCAGTTTTCAATTCTCTCCTACCTTCCCTCCCCCTAATTGAGAAGGCAAGAAATCTAATATTTGGTGTAGTTTTGGATACTATATTCCTGCACCTTTATTACTGCCCCATAATTTATCTTCCCCTCCCTAAATTTGAAGCCCTTCACTGTAACAAAAAGTACAGACAAACAAAACAGCCTGACAGGTTGACCGTGTCGGAAGAAGCGTCTGATCCTGATCTCCAGCCACTGCCCCTCTAAGCGGTGAGAGGCATGCCCATCTTAGAAGGCAGAGCCCTTTGGCCTTGCCAGTTCCCTTTGGTATCCGAATGCTGCTGCACAGATGGCTGCAAGCTCCCTTTGTAGTGGTGCAGACTTGACATGAAAGGCAGAGAAACCTTTGACAGCCATCCCTCTCAACCCCACAAGAACAGCTACCGGGAGCCACAAAGATGAAAGCTCCAGATAGTGGGGGCATTCCCACCACTGAACGCTCTCTTGTGGGCGAGTGACAGTTGACACAGGTGGGCGTTAGGGGCTGCCTTTCTTTTGAAGTCTGTCTGTTGAAAGCCAGTGCCACCTGTAGGTGATTTGGGGGCTTTTCTGGTCAACTGAGCCAGGTGGTCATTCCCTGCCCATCCATGCTGAGAGCCATAGGTGGTAAGAGATCCAATAAGGGTTCAAGAGTTGGGGGGAGGGACAAGGTGGCAAGTCAGGTAAACCTTGGTGCCGTGTGGCCGTTGGAGATGATGCTCTACCAACTGGGTTTTTCAGGAACTGGGACAAGTGGCTCATCTGTCTCTTACCTTGAGTTGGTTCAGAGAAAGCCCGTGTTGGCTTCACTTGGGTTACTGTCTGCTGGTGTTTGAAGGGGGGGGGAAATCACATATTAAATGATATTGTAATTTCCTTAAGTAAATAGCATTTGTTGGAAATTACAGGGCCCTATTTTGTCTAGATTCACAATTAACAGAAGCCCATTGTAATACAGCATGGCACCCAAGATGTTTCGTTCATTAATAAAACCCTAGAAAGGAGAATGAAACTCTTAGGCAATTGCATTGTGTTTTACCGAAATCTTGGTTTTTTTTTTCCTCCCTTTTTGTCAATATTCTCTATGTAATTATGCTCTGAGTAAACTGGCCCACAAATCCTCAGGTTCTTGCCTGAGCAAGAAGGGCTTTAGGGTGATAGTTTTTAAAGGAAATTAAAAACAAACAAGTAAACTTCTAGATTAGCAGCAAGACAAATGTCCCTGGAAGAAGTCTCATTTGCCAGGTTATCTAAGCTTTTCTGAAAGCCTCAGAGGGCAAAAGCTGGGCTAAAGAAAATGTATTCAAAGGTGTTGACTGATGTTGTGATTTTCTGTCATTTTTTCAGCTTGTCTGCAAAAACACAATTAATATTTCATGCTAACGAGGCATAATAGGGTAGTGGAAAGAAGATCGAATTAGAGTTTTAGATAATAAATAGTTCAAGAGCTTGAAGGAATCTAGGCCAACCTCAATTTTAGAGATAAGGAAACTGAGACCTGAGAAGTTACATGACTTACCTGAGGTCACATATGAAGCAAGTGTGTGGGGGATGTAGGATTTGAACCTAAGAAAAGCCCATGCTCTTAACTGCACTAAACTGCGTGCTCGAATCAATTAATCAAAAAGCATTTATTTTGTGTCAAGCGCAGCGTTAGTCATTGGATTAAAAAATCAAACCAAAACAAATGAAGCAGTCTCCATTCTCTATACTAAATTCAAAGATCTGAGTTCAAACCTTGGCTCTACCAACTTTGACAAGTCATATAATTTCTTGGAGTCTCGTTTTTCTCATTTGTAAAATGTGAGTACTTATCTTGGATGCAATACTTCAGAGGGTCAGTGTAAGGATCGAATGAGATATGTCCAGATTCTGATTAGTGTGAATAATCAATCCCATGAAATGGACACATATATTAAAACTTGCACAAGCTATAATTATGTAAAATATGGTAATTGAGTCAAGTCCAATGGCAATTTATAGTAGAAACTAAAATAATGTGACCACTTCAATGGATTCAATATTGGCATTAATCAAGTCCTACCATTAATGTGCAGGAAGTTCAGCAAGGGCCATTTTTACCAGTGTCAAGGATCTGTGGTTTCTTCAGGGTAGTAATTTCATCAACCAAATTGGCAAACTTGATCATAGTTTATATTTTCAAAGAGTTGCCTTGCTTAATTGATTTACCCATGCTGCCACATTAATGAATTTACCCTTGTTGTACAACGGTATGTTAGAGGTAGGACTTGAACTCATGGCTTCCTAATTCCAAGCATAGCACTATATCTATGCTGTCTCTCTCAAGCACCATACAAAGAGATTTATGGATTAATTAACCAATTAACTAATTAGTTATTGTATTCATTGTGTGGGCTATTTTCTTAATTGTGTGGGATAGCCCCAATAAGCCAACGTGCCCAGTCCAATTTGCTCTCATAAAACCTGAATTATTCCATAACATGATTATTTAGTGGTCATCTAGTCAACAAAATGTTTGGCTCCATGATCTTGGTTCAAAATTCTGGCTCTGCTACTCATAATATTTGTATATCTTGGGTAAGTCGCAGAAGCTGTAGCTATCCACGTACCCATCTGTTAATGAAAGGATTATATTGGATGATCTCCAATTCTATAATCCTTTGAAGAGAATAATATATGATGAGACTGTACAGCAATGATAATGGGGAAGGAACAAACAGGTGGCAGTCAGAAGAGCACCAGACTGGAGGGAGCAGGAAAACCTAAATTCAAATCCTGCCTCAGATACCTACTAACTGTGTCTAGGCAAATCGCAACCTCTGCCTCAGTTTCCTCATCATTCAAGGGAGATAACAATAGCACTTACACCTCATGGTTAGTGTGAGGATAAAATGAGATAATATTTGTAAGGTGATTTGCAAACTCTGAAGTGTTACCAGATATTAGCCAATGTTTGTCACGAGCCATTATTACTCTTTTTTTTAAGCCAACAGAGAAATTGAGGCATGTTGGAGTTACATGATTTGTCAGAGGCCACTGGATGCATTGGTAGTGAGATATAATGAGGACTGGCAGGGCCAAATGCCCTCTTTAAAAAAATCCTTACCTTCTGTCTTTTTTTTTTAAACCCTTTAAACTTCCATCTTAGAATCAATACTGTGCATTGGTTCTAAGACAGAAGAGTGGTAAGGGCTGGGCAATGGGGGTTAAGTGACTTTCTCAGGATCACACAGCTAGAAAGTGTCTGAGGTCACATTTGAACCCAGGACGTCCCATCTCTAAGTCTTGGCTCTCAATCCACTGAGCTACCCAGCTACCCCCACCTTCTATCTTAGAATCAATACTAAGTATTGATTACAAGGCGGAAGAGTGGTAAGGGCTAGGCAATGTGGGTTAAGTGACTTGCCCAGGGTCATGTAGCTAAGAAAGTCTGAGGTCAGATTTGAACCTAGGACCTCCCATCTCTAGACCTGACTCTTTATCCACTGAGCCACCCAATTGCCCCTCAAATCCACTCTCTGATCACTGAGAATGTCTGGGGCCTTCTCTAGAGTGTACCTATGACTGATGAGATAATGCATATGGGGGAAAAATAAAGATGAATTGTTTAAAGAGTTTTTAGAAAAGATTTTTTTTTTAGAAAAGAATTTATTGACTGAAAGAACTAAAGAAAAGATGAAAAGAGGCAGCAAATTTCACAGAATACTGGTGCATAACTTATCTTTATAGTATCCACGTGATTATTCAGCCAAAATATAAGTGCATTTATCCATGCAGTTACTTAGTATTGGAGAATCATTTGCTGCATCCTGGCTGTTTCAAAGTTCATCTTTTGAAGTAGAAAGTCCTGATGAAAAATGGATGTGAGCCATCTCGCAGGTTTCACCAAAGCTTGAGAAACCAGGTTCTCCTCTGTCTCTATAGTCTCTCCCTTGCTGATCTCAGGCCCTACTTTAGGCAGGTGTGTTTTGCTAAGAGCAAGCACTTAATAAATATTTGTTAGACTGAATTGTATGAAATTGATTCTCACCCACTCTTATAGCTTCATTGATCACCTCTATCCATGCTCATGGCTTCCAAATCTCCATTTCTCCTCTAACTTCTCCCCAGAGCTCCAGGCTGATAATTTCTAATTGCCTGCTGGATAATTTCTCATGGATGCCAACCCAGCAAGTTAAATTCAAAATTTATATTTAAAACTGCTCACATCATCCCTTCCATCTGCCCCTTACCCTAACTTCCCTGTTTCTATGAAGGGCATCCCCTTCCCCTATTATGTAAAATGTAGTCATCTCTGACTTCTGTCTCCTTCACACCATACACCCAGGCACTTGCTGAGATCTAGGGTTTATTTCTTTATTTTTATTTTCCAGATTACATGTAGATACAATTTTTAATAATTGTTTTCTGACCTTTTGCAATCCATGTTCTCTTTCTCTTTCCTTCCCTCCCTTCTTTCTCCCCTTCTTGTGATGGCAGGGAATGTAATATAGGTTATACATGTGCCATCATGGACTATATATTACCATGTTTGTCATGTTGTAAAAGAAGACATATATCTTCTGTCTTATACAAGAAAAAACTCCTGAAGGAAATCAAGTGAAGAATGGTATGTTTCAAGCTGCATTTAGACTCCATCAGTTTCTTCTATGGTGGTAGGGAGCCTTTTTCAAAGTCCTCTGGCTTTTGATGCTGCGCTATCTCTTACATCTTGGTTCCTCTGTCCATTTCCACTGTGGCCACCCTGTGGCTCTCATACCTTCTCCTCTAGGCTGGGTCTTTTTAACTTTTAAAAAATGTTTTTTTTGCCAATTACATGAATTAATGAATTTCCACACAAATTTTCCCAAGTTATATGATTGAACTTATCTCCCTCCCTCCCTTCCCGTCTCCCTCCCAGTGCTGGCAGGTGATTTGATCTGGGTTATACGTGTATTGTCATGCAAACATATCTCCATAGTGTTCATTTTTATAAATGAGTAATCTTATAAAACCCAAATGGGTCATTTTCTCTTAAATTTCTTTCCTTTATGATCAATCCATAAGGTCCTGCCAGCTTATTGACCAACTCATCTTTCTAGTGAATGTCTGCAGTCATGTTACTCTTCTATTCAAAAGCCTTCAATAACTCCCTGCTGTCTATTGAATAAAGTAGAAACTATGGATGTTGACATTCAAAGCCTTCAGCAATCTAACTACATCCTGTCTGTACAGTCTCATCATATATGATTCATCTTCAAAGTATTATAGAATTAAAGATCATCAAATATTATAATCCTTTAATTTAACAGATGAGTACTTGGATACTTACAGGTTAAGCAACTTGCCCAAGATATACAAGTAGTATGAGTAGCAGAGCCATCATTTCAACCAAGATCATTCGATTTCGAAACAAGCACTTTTTTTTTGTTACACTATGAGAACCTCTGAGAGATAGCATAGTATAAGGAACAGAGGCTTGACTTCAAAAGCAGGATGATTTGGATCTTCTAGAAACTTCTAAAAACCTGGAAAAGTCACTTACTACCCAAGGCGAATTCTCTAACTCTATAAGCTGCAGGAAGGTACAGACCTCCGTGGGAAAAAGGAAAATTTCTCACCTCAAAGGTTCTGAAACTAATGAAATGACAAGTCTAATACATATCCCACATCCCTGGGAGAATCTCTATTTTCTAGCCAAACTGGATTACTCTAGAGCTGTGAAACTGGATTACTCTAGAGCTGTGGTGGCGAACCTGTGGCACATGTGCCACAGGGGCTACATGCCATCGTCCCAGCACAGAATTCACCAGAGTTTGTTACCAGAAAGCCAGGGGGAGGCAGGGCTGGGCTGCTCCCCTCCTCCTCTCCACATGTGCCTGAGGACATTTTTCACATCACTCACCCCTCTAAAAGGTTCACCATCACTGTTCTAGAGGCAACTAAATGGCACAGTGGATAGAGTAGGATTTGAAGTGATGAAGACCTGAATTCAAGTCCTACCTTACACCTTTATTAGATATGAGGCCCTGGGTAAGTCTATCACTTAATGTCTCTCTTCCTCATTTTATTTATTTTCAAAATGGGGGCAATAATAGCACCTACTTCACCAGGTTGCTGGAGAACCAAAGGAGATAACATATGTAAATGCATTGGCAAAGTTAAGGTACTATATAAATGCTGATAGTATTATTATTAATTATTATTATTATTACTCTTTAGAACCTTAGTTTTTCTGTCCTTTAGTGTTTCCATGTCTGATCATGTCATCCTTCTTAGTCAGAACAGAATTACTTCTAGTGCTTACGTGGATTTACTTCCTATACTCTTCTCATCTCTATTGAAGCCCAACTCAGACATCTCTTCCTTTTTAGTTGAAAATGATCTCTTGTTTCCTCCAGTTTTCCAAAGAGTTTTTCCCAGAAGTATATCTTTTTTGTGCCTTTCTCATATCATTATTTGTGCATTTGTCATTTGCCCTCATTAAGTTTTAGGCTGTGGGAGGGCTTATGTTTTTAAATTTGTGTATGCCTAGAACTTAGCACTACTCTTGGTACATAGAAAGCACTAAATTCATTCATCTGTGCATTCATGTATTCATTCCTTTGTACAGAAGGTGGTATAATGGAGGAAATGTTGGACTGGGAGTCAGGAAGATTCAAGTCTGAATCCTGCCTCAGGCACTTAGCTGTTTGACCCTGAATAAGTCATTTAACCTTGAATAGTATGTGTCTGCATCTGTAAAACAGGGGTAATAATTGTATTTACCTTTTGGTAAAGGCTCCACTGAGATAATGAAGATAAAGTGCTTTGTAAACCTTAACGAGTGATGTAAATATTAGTTATTATTATTATTTATTTTAACAAGTACTGTATTGAGTTAAATACCTACTATGTGTCACGGAATAGGAATACAGAGAAAGCAATGAGGGATGGATGGGATGGGTTTCAAGTAGCTCAAGATTTGTGGGAGGTGGAATGGACAGCATGTCCACAAATTATCTGTATTTATCTATACACACATGTCCAAAAGTATTCATATATGTCATATATGTATGCATATACTTGTAGTCATATATGTATGTATGTATGTACATATGTATGTATACCCACAGAGTACATATAAAGTGATTTCCCAGGGGAGAGGATTAGCTACAAGAGGGATCAGGACTGGCTTCCTGTAGGAAGTGTCACTGCAGTTGAGCTAGGGATTCTATTATTGACTGAGATGCTTTATAGCAGTGTTTTCAGCTAATGAGCCAACTTGAATATGCTCTGGAAAGTCCCTGTGGTGGACTAACTGAGGACTCTTCCAACCCTCCTATATGAGCCAGCCTCAATGCATAGCACGGGGATGGTCCAGCTCCTTCGAAAAGGAGATATATTGAGGAAACAAACTCAACCGGAACTGAGGGTCAGGGAGGAAGGGAGTGGGGACACGCTGATTTTTTCCGGCTCCGACTGTCAAGGCTGGGAATGTTTTGTCACAATGCTCATTTTTCAGGGCTGTGATTTTGATCAGCTTTCTTCACAAGTCCACATCTCTGTGAAATTGGAACCCATGAACCGGCCTCTGGTCCCCTTGTTTTATTAGAGGTAAATAAAAGAGAGGCTATGATGGGTTTCTTTGCTGGAAAAATAGCGCTGTCTCCCTTCACTCTACCGAGGAAGCATGGGTAATATCTCAAGAGAATGTTCACTCCTTGCTAAGAAGCTCCTCCAGCTTCATGTTAGGTCCACTCCATTCTTCTCCATATTTCTCTTTATGGGATGTGGCCAGTGCCAAAAGGAAATGATTATTAGTTAGTTAGTGTTAGATCCACTATTCATGAGAGCAATTCTATTGGTGTTTTTCTTTTTTTAAACCCTTACCTTCCATCTTAGAATCAATATTGTGTATTGGTTCCAAGGCAGAAGAGTGGTAAGGGCTAGGCAATGGGGGTTAAGTGACTTGTCCAGGGTCACACAGCTAAGAAGTGCCCGAGGCCAGATTTGAACCTAGGATCTCCTATGGCTCTCAATCCACTGAGCCACCCAGCTGTTGGTGTTTGTAGTTCAGGAGTCCTGAGATCTTATTTGAGACACTGAGTAATTGAACTCAGATATCACAACCAGTCCAACTCTTAAAAAAAACCAAACAAACTCTACCTTCCATCTTGGAATCAATACTGTGTATTGGCTCCAAGGCAAAAGAGTGGTAAGGGCTAGGCGATGTGGGTCAAGTGACTTGCCCAGGGTCACACAGCTGGGAAGTGTCTGAGGTCAGATTTGAACCCAGGACCTCCCATCTCTAGGTCTGGCTCTCAATCCACTGAGCTACCCAGTTGCCCCCCAGTCCAACTCTTTTGTTAAATATAAATGATAAAAAACCCCAGCCCAACAATCTAGTACCACATGATGAAGTTTTCCTTTTGTTTGTGAAAAAGAATCATGATATAATATTCATTTGTTAATTCAAAATACACTTTAAAGCACTCACTCTATATAGCTGTACACTGTGCTAGACACAGGAGAGTTAGAGACAAAACCAAAATAGTTCCTACCCTCAAGAAGCTTCTGTTCTTTTAATTTTCCCTCTTATAAACAAGATCAGTCTTGAATTCAATGAGAATTTGCTCATTGTCCATTGTGAGAAAGGCACAATACTATGTGTTTAAGGTAGAAAGAAAAAAAAAGGCAGTCTTCTGCATTCTGGTAATCTTTCATACAGTAAATCTGTTCCATTTTTTATTCAATGAGCATTTATTAAGTGCTTGCTGTAGGCACAGCTAGGTGGCTTGGTGAATAGAGAACCAGGTCTGAAGTTTAAATCGGGTCTCAGACACTTCCTAGCAGTGTGATCCTGAGCAAGTCACTTAATGCCAGTTGCTTAACATTTACCACTCTACTGTAGCCTTGGAATTGGCAAAAGGTAAGGGAGCCTTTCTAAAAAGTGCCTTCTGTGTGCAAGTTTGGATAGTATGGATTTGGGATATAAAGTCAAAAAAGAAAGCCAGTAGTCCTCCCTCCCCCCTCCCAACTTTAAATTCTACTATGGGGTTCGAGATGTAAACAGGTAAATACAAGATCATTTGAGGGAGAAAACTAAGAGCTAGGGAACTTGGGATGAATGATTAGTAGAAGGGACATTTGATTTGAGAACTAAAGGAAGCTAAAGATTCTAAGGGGAAGAGATGGGGGGAGAATGCTAGGGATTGTTTGTTTATGGAAAAACTGGGCAAGGTCACAGATGTGGGAGATGATCAGTCAAATTCTGTTAAATGCAAATAGACTGGTTTAATTGGAATATAGAATTCATAAAGGAGTTGTAAGAAATATATCCAGAAGGGTTTGATGGAGGCAGCTTGTTTAGGGCATTAAATTTGAACCTCTCAAATCTGACCTCAGACACTTCCCAGCTGTGTGACCCTGGGCAAGTCACTTAACCCCCATTGCCTACCCTTACCACTCTTCTGCCTTGGAGCCAATACACAGTATTGACTCCAAGATGGAAGGTAAGGGTTTTTATTAAAAAAATTGAACCTCATGCAGTTGCATTTTATGCTAGGGGCAATAGGGAGTCACTGAAAATTCTTGAGCATGCCAGCAGTGATAGGGCAGATGTCAAGATGTCTCACTGCAAGGTCTTGGAACTCTGGAAGAGATTAATTAAGCTATGCTTAATACCAGTAGTCAAAACTGAACTGTGGGCTCCAGGAAGATAAGTAGATCAGCATACAGATAGAAAGATCATAGATATGTAGATGGTGGGATAGCTAGTCATATAGATAGATGTAAAGGTAGGTAAATAAGTAGATAGATATATAGTTAGATAAATATCATTATGTACCTATAGTCTACCATCTGACCTGGATAGCCTTGTCAGCAACTTTAGATATTTATTAGCTGGATGATCATGGGCAAGTCACTTAATTTATTTCTGCCTCAGTTTCCTCCTCTGTACAATAGGGATAATAATAGCATCCCCTTAAAGGGTTTTTGTGAAGATAAAAGGTGTTTATAAATTATTTCATGAGCCTTAAACAGTAGCCATTATTGTTGTAAATGTTGTTCATCCTTCATTTTTGAAGAGGATCCATGACATCACAGACATCTTTGGCCAGAAGCAGGCTTCAGGACTTGGACATGGTTGACCGAACCAAGGGAAAAAACCTATGAGAATGCTGCATGGGATGGGCTCTATAGATCAATTCAATCTTGTGACACTATGGGCTTTCTGTCTCCAGCTTAAAGATTTCTTCCATAAATATTGGAACTTAGGAGTTATTCCTTCCCAAGGAATATTTGCTTTAACAGCACCCTTAAAAGGATTGCTGGAGTGTTAGGGAAACATAAGAAATCTGTCTGTCTGTCTGTCTGTCTGTCTGTCTGTCTGTCTGTCTGTCTATCTATCTATCCTTTCATTTATCTATCTATTTTCTTTCTCTTTCTTTCTTTCTTTCTTTCTTTCTTTCTTCTTTCTTTCTTTCTTTCTTTCTTTCTTTCTTTCTTTCTTTCTTCCTTCCTTCCTTCCTTCCTTCCTTCCTTCCTTCCTTCCTTCCTTCCTTCCTTCCTTCCTTCCTTCCTTCCCTTCTTTCTTCTCTTTCTTTCTTTCTTCTTTCTTTTCTTTCTTTCTTTCTTTCTTTCTTTCTTTCTTTCTTTCTTTCTTTCTTTCTTTCTTTCTTTCTTTCTTCTTTCTTTCTTTCTTTCTTTCTTTCTTTCTTTCTTTCTCTTTCTTCTTTCTTTCTTTCTTCTTTCTTTCTTTCTTTCTTTCTTTCTTTCTTTCTTTCTTTCTTTCTTTCTTTCTTTCTTTCTTTCTTTCTTTCTTTCTTTCTTTCTTTCTTTCTTTCTTTCCTTTCTTTCTTTCTTTCTTTCTTTCTTTCTTTCCTTTCATCTATCTATCCATCCATTTGTTTTTAGTGGGAAAAGGACCTTTCATTATCCATGAAAACACACACACATGCATGTGTGTGCAGTCACACACATGTACAAACACCCTATCTATGTTTGATTTCTGAAAGGAGCGAAATCCAGCAGAGTGGTAACTAATAATTTTTCACTAAGAAAAAATGATTTGAAATATGCTCTCAAACCAACTTTTTGAAGTCAGATTCAGTGGAGGGCAGGAGATAGGGAACCCAGAACACAGTGAGGCAACTGTTGGGGAAACTGTTACTAGTGGGGTGGGATGAGGTGGGTCTTTCTTGGAACTTACTTGGAACTACTAGGGAAAGAAGAAAGCTATCTGCTAGCTTTCCCTTTTATTTAATTTAATTGTATTTAATTATTAAGGTATAATTATTCTTGCTGACTAGGTGACAGTATCAATTATTATTATGCTGCTTAAGAATTATAGGATCATAGGAACATAAATTGAGAGATGGAATGGATTTTAGAGGTCATCTAGTCCTCCCCTCTCATTTTACAGCGAAGGAAATGGAGGCCAAAAGAACATAAATTACTTTCTGAGGATCACACAACTAGTGAGTTATTTGAGATAGCAATTATAAATTAGGTCTTCTTTACTCTAAAACTGTAAGAGCTTCCTGTGCCCTTCTAAATTTCACTGCCCTTAGTCTACTCCCTGATTGCCCTGCCCTAGTTATAGCTCTGCCCCTCTATCCACTGCAGCATTAACCACATTCAGTGCTCCAAGTTTCCCTGTGGGCTCTGAGTTCCTTTTGGTGGATGATGTGATCCCATTTCCAGCAGTGCCTCAGAACTCAGCTGAGACTGCTTCAGAAATCCCAGCCTTTTATGAATCCTCATTTGAAAACTTAAAAAAAGATATAAAAATCAATTAACTTCACACATGAAAAATACCTCATATGGTTAATCTTCCCTTACATGGTTTCCTGATTATGTTTGGAAGTAAATTGCCTTGATTATACCTTGGATGGAAAAGGAATGTCTTTTAATTAATTTGATACATGCTGTAGTGATGCTGATTTGTACCAAAGAATGATAAATTGGGTTAGAAGGAAGAAGTCACTCCAGTAGGACTGAGTACAGTTCAGATGGCTGCACTTTAGTTTTAATTTTATTTTGGGTTGGATTGCAAAATCCTCAGCTCTGTTTTTTTCAAAGGGGAAGATGGAAAAGTCTAGAAAAGCAGTTATGACTCAGGGAATACAGTGCCAAGCCTGGTGTCAGAAACATTCTTCTTGAGTTCCAATCTGGCCTCAGGCACCTCCTAGCTGAGATGCCCTGGGCAAGTCATTTTACCCTGTTTGCCTCATTTTCATTATCTGGAAAACTGCAAACCACTTCAGTATCTTCACCAATTAGTGGTTACATTGGAATATGATATTGGACAAGACAACCTCTGTGAACCTCTTACAACTCCTTTTGGGTTAATTAGGGAAAGCAGTGGATAAAATACCTGCCCTGGAGTCAGGAAGGTTTGAGTCCAAATCTAGCCTAGATACTTACTAATTGTTTAAGTCTGGGAAGTCACTTAACCCCTATTTATCTGAGTTTTTTTCTTTCATTTGTGAAATAGGGATAATAATAACACCTACCTGTTAGGGATGTTGTGAGGCTCAAAATTCTTAGCACGGGTTTTGTCACATAGTAAGTGCTATATAAATTTCTTTCTTTCTTTGTTTCTTTCTGTTTCTTTGTTTCTTTGTTTCTTTGTTTCTTTGTTTCTTTCCTTCTTTCCTCTTTCTTTGTTTCTTTCCTTCTTTCTTTCTTTCTTTCTTTCTTTCTTTCTTTCTTTCTTTCTTCTTTCTTTCCTTTCTTTCTTTCTTTCTTTCTTTCTTTCTTTCTTTCTTTCTTTCTTTCTTTCTTTCTTTCTTCTTTCTTTCTTTCTTTCTTTCTTTCTTTCTTTCTTTTCCTTCCTTCCTTCCCTTCCTTCCTTCCTTCCTTCCTTCCTTCCTTCCTTCCTTCCTTCCTTCCTTCCTTCCTTCCTTCCTTCCTTCCTTCCTTCCTTCCTTCCTTCCTTCCTTCCTTCCTTCCTTCCTTCCTTCCTTCCTCTGTCTGTCTCTCTGTTGTGACTAGGTCAACCTGTCACCTCTTTTTCTTCTTCTCCTAATCTTAGGCAAATAAGGGTTCAAGGAGAACATGGTCAGGATGAAAGAGACCATAGGCAGGTTAAAAGCTACATTAGTAGATGGAATTCTATCAGTAGGTTTTTCCTATTTGGATGATATTTTGAATGAATGCATAGAATTCCCACATGAAGAGGACTATATGTTAATGGGACCCAAGACCCTTAGTGTATCCCCATTATAAATAATGAGTAACTGAGGGTATATGATCTTTTAGTAATTGTCATGAAGGTCATCTAGATTCTTGAATTTCTCTCTTCTAATTCTGAATGGCAGCCAGGAAGAGTCCTTTGCTTTCAGAGAGGAAGACCATCAAAAAGAAGAAGCTTATACCAAGACTTGTTGTTTCACTAAGCCGTTGATTTAGACAGTGTCATAAGAGGTGAAATAGAAATTGTCCAATTTGTGGTCTTCCAAACTGCTTTAATGTTTTGCTGAGATTTAACTATCAACTTCATGGCACATAAGAGTAGTACTAATTAGTTGTTACTGAATTCTAATTTCCTACGAATGCTCACAGTGATTCTTGTGCTTAATTTTCTCTTTGTGTGTAAGAATATTTGATCTGTACCAAACCACAATTTTATATTATCCATTGGTTAATGGTTTTATTCCTCCTTTTTAGAAGGCGTAGATATCTGCCAGAACCTAAGCTGTTAGCACATTTGCCCTGGGTACCAGGTTGGGAGACAAGACTAGCCAATGACTGGGAGAAAAGAGAGTCTTCACTTACCAGAGAGCACACTCCCAAGGAGTGAACTTGGTTCAGAATACATGCTTGGTTGATAACAGGGCCCCCAGCCTTGGTGGGTCCATCAGTGATTGTCTAAATACTAGTCTAACTTCTACCTTCCTTGTCATACTATCAGAAAAATAGATCTGATTTAGTTGAATGTGTTTCTTGACAGACTTATATTGCTCTCTTAAGGGGTGTTGCTAGAATCAAAGTAGACGTGTAAATTCTATCAGCATCATCAGTGAAGTGTTTTTTGGGTTTTTTGTTCTTTCTTTTGGAGTTGAAAATCCTTCCACTTATAGAAGACTGGAGAGAAACAACAGACTTTGCATAATATTTTAATTAGAGGATGTTTGCTTTGTAAAACCTTATGTGATCCATGAAATGATCAAAATAATTATGGGCACAAATTGCATATGCAAAATGAGAGACCTGGTGGGTGTTCTCTAATCCACAATGTTTATACCACAGGGAACTGCTGGGTAATGACACCAATAGTGTCTATAGTCATTGCTTTGATCAAATATATTTCTGTCCTGTAAAGATAGACAATACCCTGGACTCAGTTGAACCTTGAAGACTCATCTGGTGTGGATACCTGATTCCAGGCAGACCTATTTTGAAATGTCCATACTGAATATTGTTCATAATTATTCATTCTGGATGATGGAAGGGTAAGGTAGTTGAAAGAGGACTGGATTGGGGTCAGAGGGGCTCTGGGTTCAAATCTTACTTCTAACACTTGCTAAATGTATGACCAAGGTCAAGTTACAATAATTCTGATCTCAAGGTTCTTTATCTGTAAAATGGGGATAATAATACCTGTGGCAGCACCTAAGAGGACTGCGGTGAGATTCAGATGACCTAATGTATAAAAAGTTCATTGCAAGTCTTAAAATATTAGATCGATATCAGCTCTTATTGTATTGGACTTTACTGTTTTTTGTTAACAGTTAAATACAAATGCTTAACACTGTGCCCAACACTTGGTAAGAGCTGAAAAATGCTTATTCCCTTCCCATGCCACCACCATTACTTTTTATTTACCTTTTAAATATTTTAATTTTTACTTAAAAACATGGTATTTCTATGCTGCCACCCCCCTCTCTGCCATGTAAACTCCCCAAAGGAAGGGGCTAGTTTCATTTTGATCTGTGTATCCCCAGCCTACCACATTTAAGAAATGCTTGTATTGAATTGAATTGAGATTAGAACAATTCTTGTTTGGCCCCAAAGGAAAGACCTGGAAGCGATACATGCCTAGACCAATGCTGAGCCACTGGTAGATGCCCAATAGATATTTATTGATTTTGATGGACTCAACTGAAGAAAGATAATGCCACCTTCTATTCATAAAGTTCTTCAAGACCTATTAGTGAGCCTGAAAGTCAGGTTTCTCTTAGCAGTCATGGCAGAAGACAAAACAGTTCCCCAAGTCAGATTAATCTTGGAGTGACTCAATATCTCCTTCATTTTTAGCTCTTTAGATCAACTGTGAGGGAGGCTATAGAGGACAACTCTTCCTTGAGAACATGTTACACATGTTACACATAGTGTGTGAGGCTCTCACTCAGGGCAGAGAGCATCACCATGATGAATAATTACTACAAGAGTAAAATGTCATAGAACAGACCATTGAGCTACAGAATAATGGATAAAGGGATCATGACTCTACTTTGAAAAACAAATAACGGACAAGAATAAGAGGGAAGATGAATTTGGAGCCTAAGCATCTGGATTCGAATCCAGATTTTAAATTAATTTAAAATTATAAAAAATAATTAAAAATTAATTTAAAAACCCCTCTACCTCCGGTCTTAAGTATTGATTCCAAGGGTAAGTGGTAAGGGCTAGCCCAGGGTGACACAGTAAAGAAGTTCCTGAGAGCAGATTTGAACTCAGGTCCTCCCAACTCCAGGCCTGGCTCTCTTATCTGAGTCACTTGCCCCTCAATTACCTATTAATATGACCTTGGACAACTCATTTTAATCTCTCTGGACCTCTGTTTCCTCATCTGTAAAATGAGAATATTAGGAAACTGAACCTATTCTTTGGCTCTTAATGAATTGGACTGTATATCATGAAGAAAGCAGAACCCGAAAAAATGCTAGAATAGAATTGGAAACTTCCATACTCTCCTAGAATATTGGTAGTCAAGGGTCAGGCATATCAAAAAGGCTAATCAAACTTGTAGAGCCCAATGTCCAATAACTGAAAAGGAACTCTTTGGGGACAGATAAGGAGTTCAATAGAAGTCTGAAAACCTGAGATTCGCATGTTGAATCTGCTCTTGTCTCAGTTTCCCACATTGGCAAATTAGGGGATTGATTCCAGTTTTCAATTTCTCTGACTCAAAAATGGAAGTTGTAGGTCTCAGAATTCCCCATTTTATGGCTTTTTTTTTTTTTGGAAACCAGGGGGGTTCTGGATAGGATTATGCCAAATGAGAGGTCTACATCATTGATTCTGTGGTGAATGAGAAGAATGAGAGACTGGTTGTTGGGCTACCCGGAACTAGAATCCTATGAAAATGACTTCTATGGTAGACTGAGGACAGTTTGGCATGGTACAATGGAAGGAACCCTGGATTTGGAACCTGAGAACTTAGAGTCCAAGGTTTGCCATTTTCTAATGCTGTGACTTTAGGTAGGTAATTTCACCCCTCTCAGTCCCAGGTTCCTCATCAGTCCCAGGCATTGGCATAGATGAACTCTAGAGTCCCTTCTAGCTCTAACACATTGATTGTATAAAGTCTGGTAACCATATAGTTGATCTCGTGTACCCTGAGATATAAGACACCAAATTCTCTTGTTCTGATGAAGGCTTCCTGATGGAAGGGAGTATGGGGGGGGGGTCTTCCTTTGTGTCTGTCATGCTTAGCACACATTCTAGCATCCTGTTGATGTTGCTGTTGTTGATGGTGAATCGTTTCAGTTAGGTCCGACTCATCGTGACCCACTTTGGAATTTCTTGGACAGAGATACTGGAATGGGTTGCCATTTCATTCTCCAGCTCATTTTTCAGACGAGGAACTGAGGCAAACAGGGTGAAGTAACATGCCCAGGGTCACACAATGAGTAAGTGTCTGAGGCCAGATTCAAACTCACGAAAGATGAGTCTTCTTGACTTCAGACCCAACACACTATCTACCAATTAACTACCCATCTAGCATATATATGTATATATGATTAATTTTAATATATAATAGTAACACATAACATATCTATATGTAAACATATAATCTATAAATATATGAATATACAAATATATTTACATGTAAATATATAACACATTTATATGCAATATATAATATACATATATTTATATATAAAGATATAATATACAAACATATTTATAGATTTATAAAATACAAATATATTTATATGTTGCATAACATATAAATATATTTACACATAATATAGAATTATATTTACATATATAATATAGGAATATACTTACACATAAATTATAATATAAAAATATACATCTATACATAAATACATAAAATAATATATGTACATATAAATATAATATAGATATATATTTATATATAAATATATAGGAATATATTTACATATAAATATATAATATAGAAATATATTTACATATATAATATAGGAATATATTTACACATAAATTATAATATAGAAATATATTTACATGTAAATATATAGGAATATATTTACATATAAATATATAATATAGAAATATATTTACATATATAATATAGGAATATATTTACACAAATTATAATATAGAAATATATTTACATGTAAATATATAGGAATATACTTACATATAAATATATAATATAGAAATATATTTACATGTAAACATATAGGAATATATTTACATATAAATATATAATATAGAAATATATTTACATATATAATATAGGAATATATTTACACAAATTATAATATAGAAATATATTTACATGTAAATATATAGGAATATACTTACATATAAATATATAATATAGAAATATATTTACATGTAAACATATAGGAATATATTTACATATAAATATATAATATAGAAATATATTTACATATATAATATAGGAATATATTTACACATAAATTATAATATAGAAATATATTTACATGTAAATATATATAATATAGAAACATATTTACATATATAATATAGGAATATACTTACACATAAATTATAAATATACATTTACACATAAATATATAAAATATATATAAAGTACCTACTATATGCCCTCAGCTCCTTTGGCTTCCCCTCTCCTTCCCACACTTTCCCACCTGCCAAACCTCAGCAGTGGCAGACTGGGTGGGGAGAGGTGTGTGTGTGGGGGCCCGCGGGTCCTGACCCCGTCTCCCCTCACTTCCACCCCACCTCGCTCCTCTCCCCTCCTCCAACTAGGCGGCTTGGCGTTGGGTGGGGGGAGATCGGCACCAGGGGGTTCCAAGTCCCTATATGTAGGAGGTACTTCATAAAATGCTTGTTGACTGACAGAAAGCTTAAATGATCATAATACCTCAAAAGTAGAGCTTGAAGGAGTCTTAAAGCCTGTCTATTCAACCCTCTCATCTCACAGTTGAATAAACCGAGGACCAGGATGCAGGACTTGCCCAAGGTCACTTGGGGAGTAAATATGAGAGGAGGAATTTGAACCTGGGTGTGATTTGTCCCCCGGGCCAGATTCACCTCATTTACTCATCTGGAAACAGCCTCTAATTGCTATCTTCCTGTGGCATATGGGCTGCAGACCTCAAGGTTGAATATCGAGGGCACTGAAAGAAACAGATCCATCTCGAGGGCTGCACACGGTCCTCCAAGTTGCTCTGGGGAAAGGGGAAAGCCGCGGCTGGTCCTGTCCCAGGCGCTTATGCTGCGAGCAGCCACAAGGTGGCAGTATGACACCATTCCTGAGCCAACCAGCCTTCTCCCCGCCTAGCAGTGCCGCGGCTAAGAGAATGTCAATTCATTTGTTAAAGCAAGAAATTGGCAGATGCAATAATCCAATGTTGGTTTAACCAGTGAACATGCTACTTGTACTTGGTGCCACTGATTGTGTTTTCCATGATAAAATATAGCAGACAGCAGCAAAAGTAATACATTCTTCCCCCTCCTTGTTCGACCACGGATATAATTCAGGCAAATAATAAACATGGACACAGTTTGAATTCTGTAGTCACACCGACTCAGTTTTACCCAGATTAGATCAGTCTAATTAGTTTTATTCTATTCAGCCAACACCTGCTTGAGGAGAGCATTTAATGTAATAAAACAAACCGCCCACCAAGAAGCTAAGGAAGCACACTGATGTTTCAGCTCTAAAACAAAGCCTTGCCACACACCCTGTTGCATTCTCTGGTTAGAAACTCCATTTTCTGCTGGGATCTGCTCTGTAGGAAAAGTTCTCTTCTGGGTCCCAAGATGTCCTCGGCCAAATGACATTGGTGGAGAAAACTTGCCATTTTGTTAGGGAATATTCTTGAGGGGTCACTCTTAATGCTGGTTGACTTTAGGAGATGCTGAAGGTCTCTGATCTCTACTTGTCTCTGGGGGAAATGCTGCTCTGGAGTCAGGAAGACTCATGTTCTTGAGTTCAGATCAGACCTTGTTACTTAACCCTGTTTGCCTCAGTTTCCATATCTGTACAATGAACTGGAGAAGGAAATGGCAGATTATTCCAGTATCTTTTCCAAGAAAACCCCAGATGGGGTTCAGACATGACTGAACACCAACAAGCTGGGAGAAACAGGAAATGAGATTTGATGAGCTTTTTGATTCTATAACTTGTTTTAGATGAACTTAAAAAATATTAAAACTGACCAGTAGTACAGTTTGGTTGCTCTGTGGATTGAGAGCCAGGTCTAGAGATGGGAGGTCCTGGGTTCAAATGCTTCTTAAGTTGTGTGACCTTGGGCAAGTCACTTGAGCCCCATTGACTACCCCTTACCACTCTTCTGCCTTAGAACCAATATACAGTATTGATTTTAAGATGGAAGGTAAGTGTTTAAAAAAACTGAATGGTAAATGCTCTTTCAAAATGGTAAAAGCCAGATTATCATAGATCTGGATCTGGGAGGGTCTGTAAAGGTCATTTAGCTCATCCTTCTCATTTGATATATGGGAAGCTGAGGACCAACTCAATTCAATGACTTACCAGCCTCACAGTGCCAATAAGTAGCTCCACTCTCTTCAAATTATCATGCAGAATTTAACTATTTACAACAATAGTTGATGTTCACATATCACCTTAAGGTTTGCAATGCATTTCATGATTGTTAACAACAACTTTGTGAGGTAGATGATATTACCTCCATTTTGCAGATGAAGAAACTGAGGCTGAGAAGTTAAATGACTTGCAGAGGGTTACAAAGCTAGTGGGTTTTGAATGCAGGTCTTCTTGACTCATTGTCCAGTAGTCTATCCACCATGCCATGCTGTTTCAATGGTTACATGTTTTCATGATGGACACTTCCAGAAGGATGTAAACTTTTTGATCCTGGTGATGGTTTTTCATAGCATTATAGTGTTACAGTATTTGAGATGGAAAAGAGATCTCAGTAGATGTGAACTCTCACTCACATCCCCAAAGAATCACCATTGTAATATACCATGACATGGGGCACCATTATTCTTTTAGCCCCTGCTTGAAGATGACTACTGAGGGAGAAACCCATCTCTCAAGACAATCCATCCCCTTTCCGAATAACTTTCATTATTAAGAAGTTTTTCCTGTTGCCAAGCCTAAAATAATCTTTTAGCAACTCCCACCTGCCCATCACTCACTCTTGGGTCTACTCTCTGGGGTTAAAACAGAGCAAGTAATCCCTCCTCCAAAAGAAAGCCCTTTCATTCTCTCTTTGTGTCTTCATTACCAAGGACAGCACCTTGCCTATAGTCTGTGATTAGTAAAAGCATATTGGCTTAGACCAGAAATAAAGAGAACCAGAACTCAAACCTGACTATAGGAACTGTCCATTGTATCACACTGCCTTCTAGTTAAGGTTAGAGTATTATCTTCCAGGGAAGGTCCAGGGCGATATTAAAGAAACAACATGACCGGCATTCTCCACCTCCATCTTGGCAAGGAGACGGTTTTATGCCCAAGTCTATAAGAGATCACTAGATGATCTCTTTGCACTGTTTTTTATTTTATTTTTTTAGAAGTGACCAACTATTTGGGAGAGATTGCCTAGGATTCAGGGAGAAGCATTGCTGTCACTGGGATAAACTTCAGATTAAACTCTTCTCTATTTCTGATATTTGAGATGGGAATAATCAGCTAAGGGCAGTTCTGTAGCTTAGTGGATAGAGTTCTGGGCTTTGATTTCAGAAGTTCTAGATTCATATTTTGCCTAAGGCACATGCTGGCTATATTGCTGTAAGCGGTTCATTTAACCTCACTAGCACAGATTGTACTCAGTTAACAGGCTACAGTCTGTATTGGGACAGAAGTTGCTATAGTGACAAAATCATATATCCTTGGCATATTAACAGCTAAGACATTCAATTCAGTAAGGCTTTATTAAAGGCTAAGTGCATGTCTTGCAGTATACTAGACACCAGGAACAGAAAGATGAAAACAAAGCAATTCCTGCCCCCAAGGAGCTTACATTCTATTGGAGGGAGGTGTGTGTGTGTGTGTGTGTGTGTGTGTGTGTGTGTGTAACAAGAGAGACAGGAAATCAAATCCAAAACAGATGCAAAGTAATTTTGGGTGTTACAGAGGGTCCCATGGATGATTAAATATCTTGCTTAGAGAGTTTTGGGTCCTTTGTCCCATTCCATCCTCCAGCTTCCTAGAGGATGTTTGGACCAGGATTTGCACTCAGTTTATGCTCTCTGATGCAGAGAGTGACTGATTATTGTCTTTGGAGGTTGTCCATGCCTTGTCATCAGTACCAGTTGCCTCTGGTGCTCACTACCTGCATGACAATTTCTATTAACTCCCTGGGCGTCAACTATAAAACTGAGAGAGTTAGACTTGATGGACTTTCTGGTCTCTACTCGCTTTAGATCTATGATCCTTTGGAAAAGAAATGAAGTCAAATGACAAACATTTATTAAGTATTTACTATTTGCAGTGCACTGTGCTAGGTAGGGGGTAGAGAAATAGGAAGTTTAAAGTTTAAAGGTCTATGCCTTGCCAAATAACTGGTTTAGTGGATTTTTCTATTGGTTTGATGATGACTTAAATGAACTGGCCAGGGGGCAGCTGGGTAGCTCAGTGGATTTGAGAGACAGGCCTAGAGATGGGAGGTCCTAGGTTCAAATCTGGCCTCAGACACTTCCCAGCTGTGTGACCCTGGGCAAGTCACTTGACCCCCATTGCCTAGTCCTTACCATTCTTCTGCCTTGGAGCCAATACACACAGTATTGACTCCAAGACGGAAGGTAAGGGTAAAAAAAAATGAATTGGCCAGATAGCAATTCTTTTGGTATGATATAGTCAACCTAGACCAGCATTGGTGATATATTGGCACACATGCCCAGCTAGCACTCAGGGAGCCACTCTGTTCCCCTTTTCCCCAGTACCCGAGGGCATTTTTGCATGCCCTGACCCTCTGTCTAGCCACCCAATGCAAGCACTTCCTCCCTCTACTCTCTGGTAATGCAGAGGGGCTCACAGACAGCTTGAATTTTCCTTTTGGGCACTCAAACTTAAAAATGTTCACCAATGCTGACCTATATAGTAAATTCAGAACAAATTGTGCAAATTTCTCCAGGTATTTTTCTTTTTTTTTTATGGAAGAAAAAAATTTTCCTTGAGCCTCATCATGTGTTAAGTGATTTAAGCTGGGGCTAGGCATTTTTGCTTTTGTTTGGGGCTAGTTCTTCACACAGTTGTCTCTTATTGCAGAAGGTCAGGAGGTGAGTGGTCACCTCTTGGTGTGACAGCCCAAGAGGGATGGCCAGCCCCATTTCTGCAGACCTTGCCAGTTCACTGAGCACAGCAAATTGCTGTCAACTCTTTGCAGAGCTCAGACTGCTCCTTTGATCTCCTTTGGTTTGTGTTCAGGCTGCTATGACATTGTTCTGGCCCCTTTGTCTAGTCCAGGTTCTGATTTGTATTTCATACCCTTCTTTTTTTTTAATCATTAGCTTCCATCATAGAATTGATACTAAGGATTGGTGCTAAGGCAGGAGATCAGTAAGGGTTAAGGAATAGGGCTGAAGTGACTTACCCAGGGTCACACAGGAAGTATCTGAGGTCAGATTTGAACTCAGGTCCTCTTGACTAGTTCTCTGTTCACTGAGCCATCTAGCTGCCCTCTCACTTCACTCTATTCTTTTTTTAAAACCCCTACCCCTCAGACACATCCCAGCTATGTGACCCTGGGCAAGTCACTTGACCCCCATTGCCTAGCCCTTACCACTCTTCTGCCTTGGAGCCAATACACAGTATTGACTCCAAGATGGGAAGGTAAGGGTTTAAAAAAAATAAAGTAAAGCAATTCCAGAAAATATCTGTTAAAAAAAAACCTACCTTCTATCTTGGAGCCAATACTGCGTACAATACAAGACAGAAGAGTGGTAAGAGCTAGGCAGTGGGAGTCAAGTGACTTGTCCAGGGTCACACAGCTGGGAAGTGTCTGAGGTCATATTTGAACCTAGGACCTCCCATCTCTAGGCCTGGCTCTCAATCCACTGAGCTACCCAGCTGCCCTCACTTCACTCTATTCTTAAGCAAGTACTTATTTAGTGTGTACTTCATATGGTTCAATAAACATTCCTTAAGTACCACCAATGTGCAAGTCACTGTATTAGCTGTTGGGGATATGAAGACAAAAGTGAATAATCTTTGCCCTTCGGGAGCTTATATTTTATTGGCTCAGTGGTAAGCAATGGACATACAAATTATGTTCTACCAGGTTTTATACAAGGCTTTGGGACAAGTATGAAAAAGGCATGTAGCTGCCAGCTTCTAGCAGCGTGTAATATAGTGGTGTGGAATGGAGCTTATCTGGAGGAGAAAAGGGAAGTACATACAAGTAGCCATCTAGTTATTTATATACAACATTTGTTAGTAGATGTGAGGAAAATTTGTCATGTGCTTTCTTAGGAAAAGCATAATTCTTTCCCTCCATCCCTCCTTCCTCAGCTGGCTACTGTCTCTCACATTAATTATTCCTCACTCTAGGATCAATAGGTAGTCTAAGGGCATATTCTAGAACTACCTGAAAATGACTTAAAATATAAAAACTCTAATTGGCTTGGTCTTCATTCTGGCAAATAGAGGTCATAAGCCATCTTTCCTTTCACAAGATCAAACCCTGAACTTTTAGGCTTTAACAAACTATGCTGTTATTGTACATAAGGTTTATTAAGGGAAGCAAATAATAAAAAACGAAGATAACTATCTAAACCATGCATTGGCTGTTTTGGGGATTGTGTCCAGAACCACCTCAGTGCTTTAGGAAATCAGGGAAAAAAAAGATCTTGGCACAGACTGCTGGTTCTGTCTGTTCTCCCTTATAGTCATTCTTTAAAAATTTTATTTTATTTCACTCTATTTTAACTTTTTTCAGTCACTCTTATCATGCACTTATCATTCAACAGACACATCTGTTTATGTGTAGAAAAAGTTTTCTTGCTCCAAAACATTCAGTTCTCCTGAGAAATTCCTCTTAGAAAATAGTTGTTAGTACTGCCCAATTCCTCATCTCTTGCTCTAAAGGCAGTTAACTACATACATTCCAGAAAGACTTCTCTCATGGCAGGCTATTGTCAGTCTCAAGATTCTCTGAATGAATATCCAAAGTTTCTATGATCCTTCATCTGGGCAACCCCAGGATCCCACCAAAACATGTCAGTCTGTCAAGGATCTGTGATTGTGCTAGTGTGCTTAATCCATCCACTGAAACACCTTGCAACTCCCCTACAACTGGATGTAGAGTCAGAGGACTTGGGTCCAAACTCCATTTCTGATACCACTTGTTACTTAATCTTGGGCAAATCATTCTCACTGCCTCAGTGTCCTTATCTGTAAAGTGAGGGATATTGTACTAGATGGCTCTGCAATCCTTTACAGATCTATCACTAAGATCTCAAGATCCTATGAATTTAGTAGATGGTCTTTGAGAGTTGTGACCAAGAATTGCATTACCCTAGGGGCAACCTGGTGATGAACTAGTCTGGGCCTTAATTATATAGTCCACCGGTTAAAATCCTGTGTTCTACAGGAAATCTTTCCTGAGCCCTCTTAATTCTAATGCCTTTTCAGTGTGGATTATTTCTTTTTAAATTTAATTTTATTGATTAATTAAGAAAATTTTTACATGGTTACAAGATTCATGTTCTTTCCCTCCCCTTTTTCCTCCCCCCTCCCAAAGCCAACGAGCAATTCCATTGGGTTTTAATGTGTCATTGAACAAGAACTATTTCCATATTATTGATATTTGCACTGAAGTGATCATTTAGAGTCTCCATCCCCAATCATATCCCCATTGACCCATATGATCAAGCAGTTGTTTTTCTTCTGTGTTTCTGCTCCAATAGTTCTTCCTCTGAATGTGGATAGCAGCTTTCTCATAAGTCCCTCTGAATGGTTCTGGATCATTGCATTGACACTAATGGAGAAGTCCATTACATTCAATTGTGCCACAGTGTATCAGTCTCTGTGTACAATGTTCTCCTGGTTCTTCTCCTTTCACTCTGCATCAGTTCCTGCAGGTTGATCCAATTCGGGTGTGGATTATTTCCAATTTATCCTGCATATAGTTTGTGTGTACAGAGCTGTTTGTGTATTGTCTCCCTATTGAACTGAGAGCTCCTTAAAAGTAGGGATTGTCTTTTGCCACTCTTTGTATCCCCAGTTGTTAGCACAGTGTCTGGCACATATCTTAAATATTTTTACATGCATTGTCTGCTTCTCATCTATCTGTTTATCTATCTATCTATCTATCTATCTATCTATCTATCTATCTATCTGTCTGTCTGTCTGTCTGTCTATCTGTCTCTCTCTCTCTATATCTATCCATCTACCTGTCTATCCATCCATCATTCATCCATCTATCTATCTATCTATCTATCTATCTATCTATCTATCTATCTATCTATCATGTATCTATCTGTCTGTCTATCTTATCTATCTGCTTTAAACTTTTCCAAGCATTTCACATTCTCTTATTTTATCCTTAACAATAATTTTGAGAGGCAAGAAGTATAGATATTATTTTTCACATTTTTTAGTTGAGGAAACTGAGTCTCATGGACGCTAAATGGCTTACTCTTGGTCACAAAGCACAAGTTATAAAGGACAATCTTACCTGACTCCAAGTTTAGTCTCTACCCAAAGCCTGCCATGATGCTACAGATCACCACAAGGATACAGCATTATCTGAGTTACCCAGAGGCTCCCTTTGACTTCGAAGAGTCCTTTACTGTTTTGACTCTGGTCCTATTCTGTAGGCAGAAGTCCTTATTGTCGTCATTACTTGTGACATTCTGTGGCTTAATCTAGTATAGGTTTCCATGGAAGTGCCATCAAGGCTGGCCTTGAATAAAGCTATAAATAAGGTTTCCCCACAATCTATATTCTTCTCAGTTACCAAAATGATTTTTCTAAAGATTAATAATAATAGCCAACACTGGTATAGTGCCTACTATGTGCCAGGAATGATGTCAAGTGATTTACAACTATCTCATTCAACTCCCTCAAGAACAATGGGTTGTAGGTGGTATTATTTTATAATTTCTACAGATTTTACATTTTACAAATGAGGAAACTAAAGCAAACAGATGTTAAATGACTTGCTCAGGGTTATACAACCAGTAACTGAGTCAACATTTGAACTCAGATCTTCCTGATTCCAGGTCCATATTACATATGCCCTTGTCAATACCATGGTCAAAGATCTCCAATTATTCCTTATTATCTTCATAATCAAACAGAAACTTCCCTGTTTGGCATTTACAACTCTTCATGACTGGATCCCTTCCTGCCTTTTCTGCCTTCTTATACCTTAGTCCTCTAGCACTCTTTGAGCCAGCTGTACTGGTCTAATCACAGCTCCTTGAATAGAATATTCATTCTCCTGTGTTTGGGCCATTGCACTGGCCATTCTATCCACCATCTCACTCCTGACCTCTGCCCGTCTGCCTCTTAGTTTCCGTGTCTTCCTCTGTTTCTAAGTTTTAATCTCACCTTCTTCAGAAGACCTTTACCTATTCCTCCCAATTGCTTCCCTTTAAGAGAACCTTCCATCTCTCGTATGGATCTTGTAGGTTCCTCGTTCTTGACATATTGTCTTTTCTATTAGAGCATGATCTCCCTCCAGGTAGAGCAGTTTTCCCCTCTTGTTTCCCTCAATGCTTGACACATAGAAAGTAGAAAGTGCTTCATAAGTGCTTATTGACAGTTTCCAGGATTCCTCCCACTTTTTCCACTCTCCTTCCTGTGGTTGTGTCCTCTCTGCATCCCACCAGGGACCCATGGGTGTTGTGTTTCCTTTCTGCTTTCCCCCTAATATTCTTTATAAAAAATTAACCCTTACCTTTGTTTTGGAACAAATATTGTATATTGGTTCCAAGGTAGAAGAGCAGTAAGGGCTAGGCAATGGGGATTAAGTGACTCACCAAGGGTCACACAGCTAGGGAATCTCTGAGAACAGATTTGAATGCAGGACCTCTCATCTCTTTGACCTGGCTCTCAATCCACTGAGCCACCTAACTGCCCCCTCCTCCTAATATTCGGTTTTGAGGATGATGTCTTCTAAACAGATTCTTGTATTTTTTAAAAACAAGAATTATGATTTCATTTGTACAGGGAACTCATATGAAGAAACTTACTTTAACTATGATTATTGACACTTAGAATTTTAGGGCAATTTTTAATATGCTTGGTGATACAGTGGATAGCGCTCTGGGCTTGGAATCAGGAAGACCAAAGTTCAAATTCTTCTTCAGATACATATTAGCTGTGTGACCCTGGACAAGTCACTTAATCCTATTTGCCTCAATTTCCTTATCTGTAAAATGAACTTGAGAAGGAAACAACAAACCACTCCAGTATCTCTGCCAAGATAATCCTAAATCAGGCCATAAAGAGTTGGACACAGCTGCAATAACTGAACAAGAACAAAAAAATGTGAATGTTAAAAAAAAGATAACTGCATTTCAATATCATTGGGTTCTTTGTGTTCCTATGTACTTTAGTTTGTGTATTTAAAAACATTATCCTGAGAAGAGTTCTGTGGACTTCACTGACTGTAAAGACATCTATGACACATAAAATGATTACACAATGTTTCCTGGGACACTGAGACACTTAATAATTTGCCTGAGGCAAGAATATCTCAGGGCCAGGATTTGGACTTAAGTTTACCTGAAGGTAGCTACATGGCCCAGTGGATGGAGAGCTAGGTCTAGAGGCAGGACATTTTGGGTTCAAATCTGGTTACTGTGTGACCTTGGGCAAGTCACTTAACTCCAATCACCTAGCCCTTACCACTCTTCCACTTTGGAACTGATAGCATCAAATCTAAGACAAAAAGTAAGGGTTAAAAAAAGCCTTCTCAACTCTGAGGTTAATATTCTATCCACCATTGTCAGCTGCTTTAAAGAATTCCATACTAATATGTATATGGCAGAGTGGCTTAATATATCATCTCTCTCCAATGGCATTTTTCTTCTAAGTAGGAAACAAAGCAATTAAATCAAAGCCAAGAATGACCAATTCTGGAGCTTCAGCCAGCAGTGTATAGTAGAAAAGGGTTTGGGAGCAGTATATGGGCATCTTTTAAGCACCCATCCCATCTCATCCGTTAGTGGCAGCTCATTCTCATGACAAAAGGCTGTTTCTGTGAGCCATTGGCATAAATAACATTCCAGTTACTTGCACTCCTCAAAGAGTAAGCCTGCATTAACCTATGGTTGTTTCTTTCTTTTTTTTTTTTTAATAGAAATGAAGTGAGAAAACCTCTTAGAGGCTGCAGTCTATCAGAAGCTTTTGTGGTTGATTAGCAAGGGGGTAAAATTGAAGAGTTTACTCAACACAGGAGCTGCCAAGGTTCAAGTTTGCACCAGCACCCTAGCTATTGCTCTGCATTGAAGGAAAATTTCCCATCCCTGACTCATCTGATGGTTGTATTTCTGTCTCCCTGAAGTTGAAGGAAGAGAGACCCAATAATTCCCTGTCCCCTTCCCCTGCTGGTGGTCTCCTCTGATAAGCTGACCTCACAGCTGGGTCTCAGCTCTGCTTGTTACGCTGCCACTCAAGGCCATCAGTGTGAACTTCCTGCTGATGAGAGTCTCGAAATAGAGACTTTTTGCAGAGGGTAGAGTCCAGAGCTGGAAGGGAATCTTGGAGATGTTGAAGGCTCTGCTCTTCTCTGTTACTCAGGTTTGTAATCTCAGAGCCATCCCTGACTTTTCCCTTCTTTTGCTTCATTCCAAAGTTTATTTTAATAGATTCTTGATTATTCTCCTTGTTTCTGGTCCCTTCCCTCTTCAAACTATTGCCAAAATAATATCATGTGACCTAAGAAGAGAGGGAGCAGGGCATTGAGAACTGGAGTTTGAGTTAGGACAATCAACTTTCAAGCCCTACTTGGTAATTCATTGGCTGTGTGACCCTGGGCAAGTCACTTATCTTCCCATAAACTCTAAGATTGTAGGTTGCAGAACAGGTGCTCTTCAGGATGATAGAAAGAATTTCCTCACTCAGAGTTTTCCCTATGCCAATGAAACAAAACAAAAAAAGCAGAGCTCTGACCCTATCCCTCACCTACTTAAAAATCCTCAATATTCTCTATTGCCTTGAGGATGGATGAATGAATGTACCAAAAAGCATTTGTTAAGCCCTTATTATTTGCCAAACACCATGCTAGACACCGAAGATACAAATGACAAAGCAAAGTCTCTGCCCTCTATGAGGGCACTGGCTGGCTTTCTTTCTGTTTATATTAGTTTTCCCAGCCCTTAACTATTACAGTGTCTGGTACATTTTATTTTATTTTATTTTTTATTTTTATTTTTTTAAACCCTTACCTTCTGTCTTGGAGTCAATACTGTGTATTGGCTCAGAGGCAAAAGAGTGGTAAGGGCTAGACAATGGGGGTTAAGTGACTTGCCCAGGGTCACACAGTTGGGAAGTGTCTGAGGCCAGATTTGAACCTAGGACCTCCCGTCTCTAGGCCTGGCTCTTAATCCACTGAGCCACCCAGCTTCCCCCCATGGTACATTTTAAATACTTAAATGATTGTTGAATGACTGACAATATATGTGTGTATGTATATGTAGTGTGTTTGTATACACAGTGAATGCTTATGTGAATATGTATTACAAATCCATATAATGTATACAAATACTCATATATATAATACAATATGCTCACTATTTATACATAATATGGATATACACATATTCATTTTCTATGGAGGTATATATATATGCATCAGAGAGGATTTCAGTGAAATGAATGTCACCCCACCTTAAAATACCTATAATGTATACATATATTCACTCTATCTATCTTTCTATCTATCTATCTATCTGTCTGTCTATCTATTTACTTATCTTCCTTCCTTCCTCCCTCCCTCCCTCCCTCCCTCCCTCCCTCCCTCCCTCCCTCTCTCTCTCTCTCTCTCTCTCTCTCTCTCTCTCTCTCTCTCTCTCTCTCTCTCTTTCTTTCTTTCTTTCTTTCTTTCTTTCTTTCTTTCTTTCTTTCTTTCTTTCTTTCTTTCTTTCTTTCTTTCTTTTCCTTTTCTTTCTCTTTCTATCTATCCACCTATCTGCCCACCTAACCATCTATCCATCCACCCATCCATCCACCCATCTATCCACCCATCTACCCATCAATCAATCTATCTATCTATCTATCTATCTATCTATCTATCTATCTATCTATCTATCTATCCATCTATCCATCTATCTATCTATCTATCTATCTATCTATCTATCTATCCATCCATCCATCCATCTATCTTCCTATTCATCTATTCATCTATCCATCCATTCATCTATCTATCCACCTATCTATCTATCTATCTCTCCATCCATCATTCTATCTATCTACAATATACTTACTATATGTACACAAATATGGATATGGATATGAATATACATTTTTATATGTGGATATATATGTATTAGGGAGGACTTCAGTAAAATTAATGTCTCACTTTAAATCCCAGGCATACCTATGCACACATATGTATATATACACATGTGTATATCTGCATGCATATGTATACATGCATACATATATGTATATATATGCACACACTAATAAGTAGAGCTCATGGATCTTGCAGAAATATAGCTATTAAGGAATGGACCTTCTTAATGCTTCAATTTTTCAGTTTTGCTTAACTCAAATGCATTCAATTTGGTGTCTTTCCAAAGAAAGGTGTATCCTTGACTCTAATTTTGCCTGGGGAAATAACTGTTTTTTGTTTTTTTTTCCTAATTAGAATAAATGGACATCATTCCTCTAAACCCATTTAAACTCAAGTTAAGAGCAAGCAAATCTGGGAGGGGAAGATATCTTAGGGCAACATCTCTACCCTGGTATTCAGAAGTCAATGGTATGTAAGCAAAGGGTTTTCCATCACTCATGCTCAGGAGAGATGTTTCCATGGAGCAGAATATATGGGATTTACCTCCTATCACATCATTGTATTTTGGGAAGTATGGTTGAAATTTTAATAGAAGTTGAAAGGATAAGTGAAGGTCAGCAGAGAGTAAGGAGAGGAAAATGCACTGATTTCGCTGAAATAGAGCTAGACATTTCAAAGATTGCCGGGCAGCTGCCCGATGCAAAGGAAATGAGAGTAGTTTATAGACCTAGATAAGAAAGCAGACTTTCCTTAAGTAGAAAGGGCAGGGGGGAAGGATATTGACTCAGTCAAGGTCAAAGGGGGTCCACCATGAGAGTGGTGGTGGAAGTAAGTTTATCCTGAATCTTTTGCAACATATTGTCATTCACTGATGTTATAGGAATAGCATCTGATAGACTAGCATATCCCAAGCAAATGGGTCCATGGGATCCTTTGGGCCTTGAAAAATGCTAATGAAACCTGTAAATGCATATGGAACATCTCCAGGATAAAGGAGATTTAGAAAAATATAAATGTGATACTGTAGAAAGAGCACTTACTTTAAAGTCAGCAGACCTAGGTTCAAATCTTACCTTTGGAACTTTCTATTTAGAAGACCTTAGAAAGTCACTTACACTTCTTGGGTCTCGGCGTCCTCATTTACAGAATAAAGGGATTGGAACAGATGGATTTTGAGCTCCTTTCTAGTTCTAGATCTCTAATAAATTAAATAAGCATTTATTGAATGTATATTTTTATTCCTCCTATAGCTTTCCTTTTAAAGAGGGATTAAAATGCTGGCTATCTTTTTTTCTTGCCACTAGCTACTCTGCTTGATTTCAATTCCATAGTCATCATCATAATATCCCTTCTCTACCTCCCAGGTATGCCCTTGTACTTTCCTCCTCCCCCTCTTTCAGCCTTTTATGTATTATCTTCTTCCTTGAGGGCAAGGTGTATCTTTCTTTTTCATATTTCTAGCCCTAGTCTAGCTCAGTGCCTGGCAAATGAGAGGTGCTTAATAAATGTCTGTTGTATTATTATCAAGTAAGTAATATGTTAGGTGCTAGCTAACTGTCAAGTATAGAAACAATAGTATGAAATAATTCCTTCCTTCAAGGGGCTTATATTCTACTAAAAGGAAATAACACATGGGAAGATCAGCCAGTCCAATTAAATTAAATATATACTATTTCTAAATTTTATAATTATTTCTATTTATAAATATTACAAAATAATATTTATAAAGATAAATAAAAATTAATTTCTGGAGAAGGGGTAGCCCTAACAACTAGGATAACTAATTTAACAGTTTGATGGAATTGGGAAAGGCATGTAATGAGTATTTCTGGTACATTTTTCATAATTAATTTCTAATGGTAAAAGATTAACTAACTGTTGTATTTTCTCCTGGAATCTATGATGTTGACAACAATGATAATGATGATGATAATGACAATGACAATTGACCCAACTCCTCCCCCCATCCTCCCCATCAGGGTTTTCAAAGCACTTTCCAAACACTGTTGCAAATGACTCCAGAGGACACCATTTTCAGGGCACAATTTGGGAAAAGCTGAGCAAAGTGGGACATAGGAGACACTAAACAGGGGAAAGAGCACTGAATTTAGTCTGTGGATCTGTGGATTTGAGAGTTGGTCCTTTCCCTTAGTTTGAAACTGTGTGGTCTTGAAGAAGTCAGTTAGTCTCTCTGATCCTCAGTTTCCTGATCTGTACAATGAGGGGATGGAACTTGATGATGTCTGGGGTCCCTGTGAACTCTAGGTCTATAATCCTTTTGTTTGAATGAATTGGTCCAAGGCAACCATCTTGATCTTTCTGTTAAGCAAACTATCTCTTTGTCCAGTTATTCCATTAGGACTTAACTCACGGAAATAAAAAAACCACCAATTCTGACCTGATGAGGGAGAAAGGTGGGTGGAAGGATTTGGTATCAGCCAAAGAACACCAAGTGATCAATTCAGTGACCTCAGAAGGAGTCATCCCCTGAGGCCAACCCTTGCCTTTTTCTTCTCTAGTTTATGGCTCCACAAATTGGATTCGCTAGGACAATACCTTGGTGGTTGATCTTTTGGTGACAAGCTTATCTCCTTGAGGACAAGCACTGTTTTTATTTATTTTTTTCTTTGAATTCCCAGTGCTTAGTACATGGTTAGTATACACTAAGGACCTAATAAATGCTCCTTACACTTCAGCACCACACCCTGTTAGAAAATTCAGGAAAGACTTTAGTGGAGAAATATCTTGCCTTAAAACCTAGCATTTACAAGAGATGAAGCAGATTTAGGCAGAAGGAGCTGCAGAAAGAGAAAATCATCTTAGCATCCCCAAAAGACCATCCCAAAGTGTTTCTTCCCCTTTTAAATGTTCTTTTTTAATGAATAAAGAGAATATTAAGTGCCTCTTTACCTCTCATGGTCCTTTTCTTCCAAACTCTCTTTCTAGGAATTTTATTTAGTTACCCTGAAAACCACTAGTTTAGCCATAATGGAGGCAGTGTTGAACCCTGAATGGACATCAGTTTCTCAGAGGGTAGTACATACATGGCTGACCAATGAGCATCTCATAATGAGAATTCTCTCGCAGAGGTCTGGCCCTTATGGACCTTTGGAAAGATCCATACCATATGATGAATTAAGCAATAATTTATGGCTAGGTGGACGTTTATGCAAAAATGTTTCATAGTTTGCAAAGATTAATGCATGAGCCAAGTGCAAATACATTAACTTAACCAACTATCTGGAAAGTGAGCTTAATGAGCGCTGGAAATGAGTTTGATATGAGATAGAAAACGATGAGAGTGTAGAGATTCGGCTATGAACTGGGAACTTTTTCTGTGGAAACTTTCTTTTCAGGAGTACAAAATCAGGGACAATTTTAGGCAGGCCTTACCTACTGTCTTGGGAGGAGGACCAGTGATCTAGAAAGCCTGATACCTGTCTGCACAGGGACCTTTAGTCCTCTAGTATCTGTCTTGGTCAGACTGCATCTGGACCATTGCCTTTAGTGTAGATCAATTCATTTTTAAGAAGGACATTGGCAAGATGGAGGAGAGCAACCCCAATGGTGAAGAGCTTTGAGTCCATGTCATCTGACTACTAATGAAAGAAGTGAGAATATTAACTTAGTCAAGAGAAAGAGCTATAGTATGGAAGGGGATTAAGTTTGTTTTGCTTGAGTCCAAATGGCTAAACCAGGATCAGTGACTGGAAGTTAGGGAGAAGGGCAGGTAATGACTCAGTGGATAGAGCACCAGCCCTGGAGTTTGTAGGATCTGGGTTCAAATCCAGCCTCAGATATTTTCTAACTGTATGACTTTGGGCAAGTCACTTAACCCTTTTTTTGCCTTTCCCTTGTTCTTCTGTCTTCCTAGGACAGAAAGTAGGGTTTTAAAAAAAGAAAATTAGGAAGAAGCAAATTGTGGAAAGTGGTCAGATATGTCTTTGGGTTCATCCCCCACTCTTCTCTGTTGTCCTTCATTTAATTGTCCTCCTTATCCATTCAACCTACTTCCATTACATCTTCTTGAAGACACAGTCAGCAAGGTTATTTCTTCGCTAGTTATTCTTTTGCTTACTTTCATGAAATTGATGAGTTTCCATTCCCACCCCTAATTAATCATGGAAAACAGAGACACCTTAACTGAATCAATCAATCATCTGTAGGAACTAGATATTAAGGAATTTTCCTATAACCTTATTATAATATGTGGACAAGTCCCTGATTAATTTGAAAGGACCATAGAATTTTGGGCTATTACATGCAAAGTAGCCGGTGTTGCCCTGGAAACGTAATGTGATTGGTTGAGAAGATCAAGCCACATCTCTTGAGCTATGTATTAAAACAGCAAATCAGTTGAGTGGTGGATTAATCAAATGGTAAGCCAAGGAGAGCTAAGCTACTGAGAGGGACTCATCATTGGGACTTATAGTAGAGGGAACTTTCTCTCTACTTTCCCTCCTTGCCCTGATATTACAGAAACTGGACCAGTAGGAGGCAAACACATCCATCTGAGAACAGAGAGAGATAGTCCAGAGCATTCTAAAAGTGTCTCCAGAAAAGGAGAGGATATATTTCTGGTCTCACACTTCTTATATGAAAGCCATAAAGGAAGGGAAGCTATGTTGTTTTCCATCTGAAAGGGACAACTGCAAGCACAGGGCTGTCTCTGCCTATCATGTTTGTTATTTCTTAATCTTAGGTAGCCAAGTTTCTAGAGACAAAATTGGGGGCTTGTGACCCAACCAGCTTCTCAGAGTTACCCCCAGGTCTCTGAAAATAGTAAATAGTCAACCAACCCTCTGGAAATCCCCAACCTGCGATCATACATTGAGGGAGCAGCCCAAGACTGAGTATAATGAAAGAAAAATTTCTGCCATTAGAGCCTGTACAGCGTTGGTAAATATTTAACAATTGGCTGTCCTAAAAGGGTTTGTATTTTAAGTTAATCTCAATTATTATTTTTCCTTCAATTATTTAAATCTGGGAAATCAACAAAACTATAAAATCAAACTAATTTGTAGCATTTGCCAACTTCTGAGGTATGAATGCTCACACTAAAAATTTAACAACCAGCTCCCATAAGATGGTTCTAGCACATCTCTGATTAAAGCTATCCAAAAGTGGACTGTGCAGTCACAAAAAGTAATAGGTTTCATGTGTGGAAGACTTCTAAAAAAAGACAGATGACTTATAGTATCTGATGAACCAAGGGATCATTGGACAGCTATGATTTGGATTAGGTGGCAACTAAGTTCCCTTCTAAACAAAAGATGGGTGCAAGGAAACAAGAGAGATCATGGTCTTTGTAATCTTTCCATGTAATATTTTATTTTAAAATACTTTTCTTCTTTTTTAGAATCAGTTCTAAGACAAAAGATCAAGGACTAGGCAATGGGGGTTAAGTGACTTGCTCAGGGTCTCATATCTAGGGTCTGAGGTCAGATTTGAACTCATATCCTCTTGATTTCAGGCCTGGCATTCTCTCCATTGTACTCCCTTGCTGCTCCTCTTTCCATGTAATATTGAGCTCTTTTCATCTCTCTGTACAAGGAGAACAAGAATGCTGGTGTCTATCAAGTGCCAACAGAACCAAGGCTGAAGTGCATCTTTACAAAAAAGTTTTATGAATACAATGAATAAATCAAGGCAAAGAAAGGTCAGAGGGGTTGTTTGTGAATCAGACCATCTGGGCACCTGGGAGTTGCATCCAATTTAATTTGATTCAGCACACATCAAATGCCTTGTATATGCAAGAATCTAGTCTCACATCACTACAGAATATTCCTGCATATCACATTTGTATATACTCACAATACACATACACATGTAAATAAACATACAAACACATGCATTTACATATACCTACAATACACACATACATGCACACACACCTATATATGTCATATCAGCATCTCAAATTTAACCTTTCCAAAATGGAACTCATTGTCTTTAAATCTCAGCCCTCTCCAACTTCCTTATTGCTATTAAGGGAGCCACCATCTATTCATTGCCTTAAGTTTGTGTCTTTGGTATCATCCTCTACTCTTCTCTGTTGTCCTCTGTTTAATTGTCTTCCTTATCCGTTCAACCTACTTCCATAGCAGCTTCCCAAGGCATCTTCTCGAAGACACAGTCAGCAAGGTTATTTCTTTGCTAGTTATTCTTTTGTTTAGATTCATGGAGCTGAACATGCAAATCAAATCCCTTGTAGAGAGAGAAGGACTTCCCCACTCTTTAGAGAAAGGAGACATAATGCTGACAACCATCCTGACTCAGTTTCAGTTTGGGGATTTTGCTCCTGAACTTCTGAATAGCCTTGTGAGGAAGATGTGTTTGGCCATGTGGCCCGAGAGAGTAGTTTCTGGATCATATTCTGGAACTTTTTGGATGTGAGAACTTTGTGAACATCATTAACAAATTACTGGCTCAGGCCACATGAGTAAACCATATATCTGCTTTTGCCATGTGCTTTTGTAGGAGCTCAATTGATGTTTCTATGAGGTCAAGCATAGACATCCATGCAACTATAAAATGTGTGTCTGTGCTAGGCAGCTATTCCTAGGTAGGGAAGGAGGTTTCACACCTCACATGCACAGACTATGCACTAGTTTCCTCTATTAAGCTCAGGGTTAGAATCTAAATAGGAGAAGGTAAAGAAAGGGAAAAGGGCAGAGGATAGTAAAAGGAATGATTCTCAAGGCAAGTGTCCATCCTCCTGATTTCCAGGCAGCTTTTTATCTCGAGGGACAGTTTCAGTCACTAGGAACCAATTAGGAGGTTTTTAGTTGCCTCCTTAGGGCACCAAAGTACGTATCTATGATCTCTAAGGGGAGATTAAAATGATTGGGGCTAGGAATTGAGGGAAGCTTCTGATGGAAGGAACTCCCTTAAAAATAAACCTGAGAGTTACATCAACTAAGTGTGGCTAGGTTTAGCTCTATACCTAGACATTTAAAACTGGTCTGATAGAGAAAGAAACACACATTAAATGGGGCAACTGTGTAGTGAGAGAGTAGTAGTAGTATTAGTAATAGCATTAGTAGTAGTAGCATTAGTAGTAGTAGTAGTAGTAGTAGTAATAGTAGAAGTAGTAGTAGTGGTAGTAATAGAGAAGTAGTAGTAGTAGTGGTAGTAATAGAGAAGTAGTAGTAGAAGTAGTAGTAGTAGTACTAGAAGTAGTAGTAGTAGTAATAGAGAAGTAGTAGTAGTAGTAGTAGTAGTAGTAATAGAGAAGTAGTAGTAGTAGTGGTAGTAATAGAGAAGTAGTAGTAGAAGTAGTAGTAGTAGTAGTAGAAGTAGTAGTAGTAGTAGTAATAGAGAAGTAGTAGTAGAAGAAGTAGTAGTAGTAGTAGTAGTAGAAGTAGCAGAAGTAGTAGTAGTGGTAGTAATAGAGAAGTAGTAGTAGAAGTAGTAGTAGTAGTAGTGGTAGTAATAGAGAAGTAGTAGTAGAAGTAGTAGTAGTAGTAGTAGTAGTAGTATAAGTAGTAGTAGTAGTATAAGTAGTAGCAGTGGTAGTAATAGAGAAGTAGTAGTAGTAGAAGTAGTAATAGTAGTAGTAAAAGTAGTAGAAGTAGTAGTAGTGGTAGTAATAGAGAAGTACTAGTAGTAGAAGTAGTAGTGGTAGTAATAGAGAAGTAGTAGTAGTAGTAATAGAGAAGTAGTAGTAGAAGTAGTAGTAGTAGAGAAGTAGTAGTAGTAGTAGTAGTAGTAGTAGAGAAGTAGTAGTAGTAGTAGTAGTAGTAGTAGTAGTAGTAGTAGTAGTAGTAGTAGTAGTAGAAGAAGTAGTAGTAGTAGTAGTAGTGGTAGTAGTGGTAGTAGTGGTAGTAGAGAAGTAGTAGTAGTAGTAGTAATAGTAATAGTAGAAGTAATAGTAGTGGTAGTAATAGAGAAGTAGTAGTAGTGGTAGTAATAGAGAAGTAGTAGTAGAAGTAGTAGTAGTAGTAGTAGTAGTAGTAGTAGTAGTAGTAGTGGTAGTAGTGGTAGTAGTGGTAGTAGAGAAGTAGTAGTAGTAGTAGTAGTAGTAGTAGTAGTAGTAGTAGTAGTAGTAGTAATAGTAGAAGTAGTAGTAGTAGTAGTGGTAGTAATAGAGAAGTAGTAATAGTGGTAGTAATAGAGAAGTAGTAGTAGAAGTAGTAGTAGTAGTAGTAGTAGTAGTAGTAGTAGTAGTAGTAGTAGTAGTAGTAGTAGTAGTAGAAGTACTAGAAGTAGTAGTAGTGGTAGTAATAGAGAAGTAGTAGTAGAAGTAGTAGTAGAAGTAGTAGTAGTAGTAGTAGTAGTAGTAGTAGTAGTAGTAGTAGTAGTAGAAGTAAGTAGGAAGTAGTGGTAGGAGGACTCAACTTGAAGGCATAAGACCTACTTCTTTACTAGGTGTGTAATGATAACACATTTTCTTCATCTCTGGTTCTCAATCTACAAAATGAGGGAATTGAACTCAGTAACCTCTAAGATCTCTTTCAGATTCAATTTGTTGTCTTATTATCCCTTTCTCACCTCAGGAAATGACCACAATGTGGCTCCTGCCCACTCACCAGAGCTCCACCATGTTCAATTTTAGGACCTATCTAGAGATAACAACATGCATGGTAAAGGATTTTATGCCCTGCTGTGTTAATTCAGTTTAATACAGAAGAAGCTTTTTGGGGAAAAAAAAAAAGGTCTTCTTGGAATTTAGTGTCAAAATCACCAAAATATCCAGCTAAGTCCCATTCCTACTTTCAATGTTCTTAACAATTTCTCATTTCTCACCTGTGGTGTATATTGGCTTCATTGATCCCCAGGGGTGCTGGATAAATCCTGCATGGAAAAATCTATTTCCAGCAACATTTATTTGCAATTCCTGTCAGCCTTACTTTTTTCTCTCTTCTTCTGAGTTCTTAGATACTTAAAAAGCACATTTAAAAGGAACCCCCCACATAGACTTCTAATGTGGAAGTTGGTGGATGGGTTATAAGAGTACTTAAAGCTGTAAGTACTTTAGGGAGATAAAAAACCCAAATTCCAGTTGACCAGTGAGTCTATAATGAAAGTGCAGTTTGGGAGCTGAAAGCATCATGAACATTGCAGGTGGGCTAGCTCTCCACAAGAGCAAAAATGCTCTGAGACTTACCTGCCAGCCTGGGTAAGGTAGACAAATTTGCGAATTTACACAGAGAAGCTGGATGCATAGGCCAACTTCCCAGCCAAATTCTTAAATTTAATAATTAAATTTGAATCATTTGGTAATATTTAATTATGTTAGTAACAGAAGAGTCTTTTAAAAAAAATTAATCTTGGCATCTAGTGTCAAAATCATGAAAATACAGCTAAGACCCATTCCTGCTTTCAATATTCTTAACAACATCTTGTTTCTTATCTGTGATGTATATTGTGATGCTATTAAATTAAATTAAATTTATATCTCCAATGGACAAGACCCAATCCAGCTGCCTACCACCCCAATTAGGAGAAAGCCAAACAGATCACCTCTAAATGCCTCAGTTTCCTTATCTATATAATGGAGTTAATAGTAGTACCTACCTCCTAGTGTTGTTAGGAGGATAAAATAAATTTATAGTGCATAGTACAGTGTCTATGTCCTTTGCATGATAATTAATGCAAGAGTGGAAGGGTCCCCTTTGTGTTTTAATGACTTGGACACTCCCCTCTTGCTGCCACTGAGGATATGCCTATTGCTTTTGTTATGGGCAGAGCACTTTTCTCTTTTTATCACCTCCTTGGATAAAGGACCCTGAACTGAAAACACAAGTGCTCTGTCCACATCCCATTGGTTCAGGACCCTACTAGGGGATAGGATGTAAAAAGGGAAGTATATGCTTCATGCTGTGATTCCAAGTAGTCATTTAAATGATGTATTTTTTTTTTACTCAAATACTTAAAAAATCTATTTAACAACTAAGAAGTCAGTATAGTATAGTGGATAAAGTGCTGGATATAAAATCAAGAGAACCTGGAACAAATGCCCTGCCTTATATTTGTGTGTGTGTGTGTGTGTGTGTGTGTGTGTGTGTGCGTGTGTGTGAGACCTTAAGAAAATCACATGACCTCTCTATGTTTTAGGTAACGCATATAAAATTTGAGGTTTTGATTTAATGGCTTCCAGGATCCCTTTCAGTTCTAGATTATTTTCTATGCCTGATGTTAAGTAACTAAGTGAGCAGCTACTTTGACCTACTTTCTTTGATAACTCAGGGCACTTATTACAACAATTTTTTTAAAATTTTATTATTCATGGGCCCTGCTCTGTGTGAATTCCCACACTCACAAAATCACACATTACTAGATTATTTTAACAACCAATTTCGGCAAAAACCAATGAGATTATCTAAGCTTGATTTGACTCATTAATAGAAAATGTTAAAGTTGTTTTTTTCTAAATATGTGAATATGTTTCTATCTACCTATGTATCTATTTCTCCTCCCTTCCTCCCCCTCTCTCCCCTTTTCTCCCCTTACCCCCTTTCTCCTCTCTTCTTCCCCCTCTTTCTCTTCCTCCTCTTCCTCTTTTTCCTCCTCCTCCTTCCTCTTCCTCTTCTTCTCTCTCTTATGGGAAAACTTCCCCTGATGAAATGGGAGAATGAGAGCAATTCATTCCAATGGTCAAGAAGGTGGCTTAAGCATTCACTATGGAGTACTTAAAGCTTTCTCAGAAAAACATTGAAGATGCCATGATCATCCACTGCATCCAGGCCTTCACAATTCATCTTGACTTTTGTCCTGCTTTGACTGCATTTTTATGATTTTGGAGATGGAGTGAGGTTGATGACTTTGCACAAGACCATTTGACTTAAATTCAATTTGTGAATAAGTCAAGATATCACCTGTGATGGCATTGGTCCTCTTTGACAATAAAGGATGAACAACATATATACACACAATTATATAATTTCTCACCCAAACATTTTAACAACTGAAAAACAAGAACAGCATAGTGAAGCAAATGCTGGAACTGGCATCAAATGGACCTGGGTCAGATCCTGCCTTCATAATTTTTTAAACTATATGGTCTTGGCCCTTGGATAAGTCACTTAACTCATGTGTGTTTCAGTTAATGATTATTTATGTTTGTCTGTGTACATGCATAATACATGCATAAACATGTATGCACATATATATGATATCATAGATAATTGACCTTGGAATCAGAAAGACCTACATTTGAGTCTTACCTCTGTCATATACTAACTTTTTGATTCTGGGTAAGTCACTTAACCTCTCATTGGTCCAGGTAACTCTTATGAGAATCTATATTGTGTAGTGAAAGTGATCTATTGAAAAAAAGCCTGATAGAGAGATTAAGATGGCAGCAGAGTAGAAGGAAGGGCCACACACTCCTCACAATTGATTGATACAAAGCTTCTCAAAAGGACAAAAATCAAAATCAGACAAGTAAAGAGGCTCTCTGCTATGGGCACAGCCTTGAAGATAGGCATGGTTTAGGCATTTCCATGCTATAAAAGGGTAAAACTACACATACCAAAGCATGATCTGATCAACCCTCTTCCACACCACCTACCATGCCAGAGTCAAAGCAAGGGCTGGGGCAGTCTCTAAATTCTTGGGGGCTGACTGAGGGTACCACAGACTTACTCCTGAGGGCAGTGCAAGGCCTTGGAAGCAAGACTTGGGACCTGAGGCTGAAGAGTGCAGAGCATGGGCATGGAGGTAGTGCAGACCCTGGCCAGCCACAACATACATAAGGGAGACTGGAAAAATAGCCTCAGGACAAAATGTTTTATAGATACCTACACAAAGAGCTGCCTGAACTCCTTACTCAGACTTCTGGCTGAGAAGCCAAGATAATACAGAGAAAAAAACCAAACATAGTGTTGGCCACCAACACAAAGGAGTCACAATCCACAAGTATCAAAAGAAATAAGCAGCAACAGGAAAAGCCTTTGACATTGGATAACTTCTATGGAGAAAAGAAGCAGAGTACAGAAGTGATGGAAGAGAGTGACAAACAAGCAAACACATCCAAACTTTCAAAAAAAAAATGGAAATTTGTCACAAGCTCTCAAGGAACTCAAAAAGGAGTTCTAGAACCAAGTAATAAAGATAGGAGAAAAATGGGAACAAATATAAAAAAGAAAATAATTCAAAAAGAAAATAATAGTTTTAAAGACAAAATTTCCTACTTAGAAAAAGAAGCACAGAAATCACATAAAGTAATAAGTAAATTGGAGACCAGAACTGACATGCTGGAAGTCATGAAAAGCCATGAAAAGCAGGATAGACCAATACAAAAAGGAAAACCAAAAGGTCATAAATGAAAACCAGTCTTTAAAGACTAGAATTGGGCAAGTATAAGCTAATGATCTCACAAGACAGCAAGAATTAATAAAGTACAAGTCAAAAGAATGACAAAATAGAAGGAAACATGAAATATCTCTTTGAAAAGACAACTGACCTAGAAATCAGATCTAGGAGAGACAATTTAAGAATCATTGGTCTAGAAGCCTTGACATCATATTACAAGAAATGATCCAAGAAAAATGCCATGGTATTCTTGAACAAGAGGGCAAAATAGATGTTGAAAGATTCCATAGATTACTATCTATATTAAATCCTCAAAAGACATCCCCAAGGAATGTAATTGCTAAATTCAAGAGCTTCCAAGCCAAAGAGAAAATATTGCAAGCAGGCCAGAAAGAGACAATTCAGATATCAAGGAGCCCCAGACAGGATTACACAGGATCTGGAAGCCTCCAAACTGAAGGACCACAAGGCTTGGAATATGATATCAGGAAGGCAAGAGAATTGGATCTATAACCAAGAATCAACTACTCATAAAAACTGAATATATATGTTCAGGGGAAAGTATTGGTGTTTAATAAAATAAAAGATTTCCAGGCATTTCTAATGAAAAGACAAGAACTAAATGGAAAATTTGATGTCCAAATAAAAAATTCAACAGAAATGTGAAAAGGTGCTGAAAAAGCTATATTCCTTTTTATTCCCATTCAAACTTACCCAGAGATCTATCATATCATTTTGAAATTCAGTTCCATTGGGAGCCATGATGGAGGAGTAACTAGAAAGCAGCTCCATTTCACCATGAAAATCCTCTCCAACCAAGAGTAAAATACTGCCAAAAAATGAATAAAGAAGTGAAAGAATAAACAAGGAGACAGAGTGAAACAACTTTCAAAAAAGGAAAACCCCAATAGGTCTTCCATGTCCTGTCATTCCTGTCCTTTGAGGGAAGAAGAATGATAGTAGGAAGAAGTATTTTCATCTCTTAATGTGCAGAATGGACTTCCATCTACTGCTTTGTACTTTTCTGCCTAATCTCTAGACTTGAGAGGGAAGAGTAATAATGAAATGGAGCCTCCCATCTGATCATCTGCCTTCCATTTCATTCTCTACTTTTCTCCAGTCTGATCTCTAGTCTCCATTGAGAAAAAAGTGATGCCGTAACACTCAATAATGGATATTGTGACAACCAATCATACTCTTCACATCACACTGATTTTAGACCCCCGTGAATAACCATCCAAGCCTCATTTCCCATATTCTACCTCTTGATTTCTTAGTCTTATCTTCTCTTCTCATCCTAAAGTTCCAACCAAATACCACCCTCCCCTTCCATGTGCCTTTTGGAATGCCTAATCTATGAGCAACAATTGCTCCTTTATCCTAAATCTTCTTTTCTCCTAATCCTTCCATAAATTATCTCTTATTGAAAACTGGCTCCCTATTGATTGCATAGTCTTTCTGGTCACTCTTTTTACCACTAGTTGTACCTTCACTCCTTTTCCTCTGCTCACTGGTCCATTTGGGGGAGCTGTAATAATCCTACCTCTTATCGTCCCATTCAGATTCTCCCCCAGTCTCTAGCATGCAGTATTCTCTTTCCCTTTGAGCTTCCTTTATATTTACTCAGTCAAAATTCCTAGTGGCTATTGTCTACCACCCCACCCCCAGGTCAGCAATAAGAACAATGTTATAATAAGAATGAAAATAACTGATATTTATTTTATAGAGATAGTTATAGTTTATGAAGCACTTATATGTATTATAAAGCTGGTTGAGATTGTAGAGACAGTTTGGGAGGCAATAGGATATACATGGTGGAGTAAGTCCTAGTTTTAGCATCATGGAGCACAGGACATCCCAACACTTATGCTTATTTCCTTTAGGACTTTGGTCAAGGTACTTCATGTCTTAGGGCACTGATTTTTGTTGTTGTTTTTCTTGTTTTTCTTACTGGTAAAATGAGAGGTTTGGACTAAAATAATCTTCCATTTGTGAAAGGGACTTCTTTATTCTCTTTGTCTATGTTGAGTTAATCAACCAAAAAAAAACCCTTAAAAAAACACCCCTACTTAACACTAAGTAAGGGAGTATACAGTCACTTATTTGGAGAGCTCCACCCTTTTAACTCAGTCATAAACTCCTGAATCCTCTGATAAAAGTTTACACCTTCAGAGGATGAGAGGTATGGATTGCAAACTTGTGAATCCTATGATCAGAGTTGATACCTTCAGAGGCCTTTGATAAGAGTTCACCCCTCAAGAAGGTGAGAACTGGTTACAAGAAGTCACCATAAAAGCCATGAATCCTTCGGTTTGAGGGGGTCTTGTTGAGACAGCCTCCTGACTGGAGAGAGAGTTTTCAAGGGAGCTTCACTGGAGACTGTGACTTGGATCTGGGCTTGGAGCTCAGCTTCAATTTAGAATCTGACTCCTGAACTTCTTTGTTGGGTGAGTGAAAGGCTGACTCCCTTCCTAGTTTCCTAAGAGACTAACTTCCACTGTGGAGGAGGCTGTGTGGTTACTTACTACCAGTCTACTTGGTTGAGAGTTAATTAATTTCTACCTGGATTAAGCAGACCGGGAGCAAAACATTTAGGTTGATAGGATAGATAACTTCTCCATCCCCCTCACATTTCTCTTCTTTATTGTTTCCTATCTATTTGTAAATATTTGTAAATAAATTTAGTACATAATTTCATAAAATTATTTTCCAATCATAAATTTTCACCTTTACACATCTTTGTGTGATATATTTTGCCTCAAGTCTATGCCACATTTATCATCTGCTTCCCCAAAATCAATTTGTGAATCTTCAGATTTTCTGAATCTACTCAGTATGGTCATTGCTTTAGTGGCAATGAAGTAGGCCCATGATGTCTTTTTTTAATTGCCAGTTTGGGAAATCAGAGTCAGTCTGGATATTTGAACTAGATAAACAAGAAGAAGAAGAAGAACAACAACAACAACAACAAACAACAACAACAACAACAACAACAAACAACAACAACAACAACAACAAACAACAACAACAACAACAACAACAAACAACAACAACAACATCCACACCACCAGCAACATTAACATCAACAACATCCACACAACAACATCAACATCAACATATAGTTCTATAAAAGTGCCTCTCAAATAAGGTTGTGAGTGTTAGTTATTAGCTGTGTGATCCTAGGCTTATAATTTAACCCTGTTTGCTTCAGTTTCCTCATATGTCAAATGAACTGGAGAAGGAAATGACAAACCACTCCAGTATCTCTGCCAAGAAAATGGGATTGCCAAATGGGGTTGTTAAGTGTCAGACATGATTGGAAAATGTCTGAACATGTCACAATGGTGCTTAGTAAATGTTATATTTGTGTGACCAGCAACTATTGTTTTGGTTTAATTCTTGCATAAGGACAACACACATGGTTTAGGATGATAGAGCTAGGTCCAGAAGGTGATATTCCTCATATGTAAATGAAAGAATTGTATTAGATAGCCTTTGAGGCCCCTTTAAGCTCTAGAGCTATTATCTTAAGAAATACTCTGCAGGCAGATGGAAGATTGGCCAGGGAAATCTTTTCACCTCTTCTTTCTGAGGTGAGAGGGAAGAGTGCACTCATCGCCTAATGGATGGAAGAATCTTGAGAAGAACAGATGCATAAGGGGATAGGCATAGAACTGGAATCTTTACTTCTTTAATAACAAGAGCTTCAAGATGAGGAAACTCCCACTATCATTGTAGATTGACACCTTTTCTTCAACTTGTGGTCTCAGAGAGTTGCCCAGAGCACTGAAAGATTAAATGACTTGCCTACTGCTACACAGTCATTAAGTGTCAAAGGCAGAACTTGAAGATATCTTCTAGCACCAAGGCCAGCTCTAAATCCACCACCCCATACTGCCTTCAGTCACAGAACCCAGAGAAGTTAGAAAGATCATTTGAACTTTTGAGAAGCAGTCCTGTTGTAATAATGAAAGGCTTTAAAAAAAAATCAAACTCAATTTCCCCAACTATGGGAACACAGCCTTTGAGGCTAGGTCTCCATTAATTGCTGACAAACTTTCCTAACATCATCTACCCAGTGTACCTGCACCCCAAATAGGATTTGCTATCAAATCACTCACCAGTTCTTTATCCAGCTACCAGGATATCTGCAATTTTTCACTATCGCTGCTCTCTAATATCCATTGTTTGCCACCAGAATATTCTGATGTATTCTCAGGAGCACAGAAATTATTTCTACTCTCTATTGTTTGTGCTCTCCCTTCACTCCCACTAATTTCCTTGTAGTTCTGTTTGCCATTAATGAGAGGTTCAGCCAAGATTTGGATGCTAATAAAAACAATTAAGAAAAGAATGATGTATTAGAAAAGAATTATATTACATTAGAGTTAGAAAAAACCTTGGTCAAGGTAATCTGGTCCCAATCTCATTTTCTAGATGAGCAAATTCTGGCCAAGTGATGGGCAGTAACTTGCCCAGAGTCATTCAATGTCTTGTTGGCAGCTCAGAGAGTTAGAATTAGGGCCCTAACTCCATAGCCCAATTATCTCAGAATAATTATTTTAATAATAGAAGACAGTTCTATAGTGCTTTGAGGTGTTGCAAAATACTTCTTTATGCTATATTTTGAGTTCATTATAATAACTGTACCACTAGGTATCATAGTCATGATTTTCCTTATTTTATAGATGAGGAAACTGGGGTTCAGAGTGATTAATATATTTGGTTACAATCACATAAATTGTAAACATCTTGAAAAAAGCTCTGAATGCCACATTTTCCTAATTTCAAATCCTGTGATCTTTTCATTATAATATATTTCTGTTTACACATGATGTTGGTCCTATTTTCCCCTGATGCATCATTTCTTTTTTTTTTTTTAAATTTTAAACATATTTGGTCATTTCCAAACATTATTCACTGGAAACAAAGATCATTTTCTCTTCCTCCCTACCCCCCCTCCCACCACCTTTCCCTCTCCCATAGCCGATGCACGATTCCACTGGTTATCACATGTGTTCTTGACTTGAACCCATTTCCCTGTTGTTGGTATTTGCATTAGAGTGTTCATTTAGAGTCTCTCCTCAGTCATATCCCCTCCACCCCTGTAGTCAAGCAGTTGCTTTTCATCGGTGTTTTTACTCCCACAGTTTATCCTCTGCTTGTGGATAGTATTTTTTAGATTCCTGCAGATTGTTCAGGGACATTGCATTGCCACTAATGGAGAAGTCCATCACCTTCGATTGTACCACAGTGTATCAGTCTCTGTGTACAATGATTTCCTGGTTCTGCTCCTTTCGCTCTGCATCACTTCCTGGAGGTTGTTCCAGACTCCATGGAATTCCTCCACTTTATTATTCCTTTTAGCACAATAGTATTCCATCACCAACATATACCACAATTTGTTCAGCCATTCCCCAATTGATGGGCATCCCCTCGTTTTCCAATTTTTGGCCACCACAAAGAGTGCAGCTATGAATATTCTTGTACAAGTCTTTTTCCTTATTATCTCTTTGGGGTACAAACCCAGCAGTGCTATAGCTGGATCAAAGGGCAGACAGTCTTTTATCACCCTTTGGGCATAGTTCCAAATTGCCCTCCAGAATGGTTGGATCAGTTCACAACTCCACCAGCAATGAATTAGTGCCCCCACTTTGCCACATCCCCTCCAGCAATAATTATTTTCCATAGCTGTCATGTTAGCCAATCTGCTAGGTGTGAGGTGATACCTCAGAGTTGTTTTGATTTGCATCTCTCTGATTATAAGAGATGTAGAGCACTTTTTCATGTGCTTATTAATAGTTTTGATTTCTTTGACTGAGAACTGCCTGTTCATGTCCCTTGCCCATTTATCAATTGGAGAATGGCTTGATTTTTTGTACAATTGATTTAACTCTTTGTAAATTTGAGTAATTAAACCTTTGTCAGAGGTTTTTATGAAGATTGTTTCCCAATTTGTTGCTACCCTTCTGATTTTGGTTACATTGGTTTTGTTTGTACAAAACCTTTTTAATTTGATGTATTCCAGATTATTTATTTTGCATTTTGTAACTCTTTCTAAGTCTTGCTTGGTTTTGAAGTCTTTCCCTTCCCAAAGGTCTGACATGTATGCTATTCTGTGTTCGCCTAATTTTCTTATAGTTTCCTTCTTTATGTTCAAGTCACTCACCCATTTTGAATTTATCTTGGTGTAGGGTGTGAGGTGTTGATCTAACCCTAATCTTTCCCACACTGTCCTCCAATTTTCCCAGCAGTTTTTATAAAATAGTGGATTTTTGTCCCAAAAGCTGGGATCTTTGGGTTTGTCATATACTGTCTTGCTGAGGTCTCTTGCCCCCAGTCTATTCCACTGATCCTCCTTTCTGTCTCTTAGCCAGTACCAAATTGTTTTGATGACCGCTGCTTTGTAATATAGTTTGAGATCTGGGACTGAAAGGCCTCCTTCCTTTGTATTTTTTTTTTCATTATTTCCCTGGATATCATTGATCCTTTGTTCTTCCAAATGAACTTTGTTATGGTTTTCTCTAATTCAGTAAAACCCACATATTAATATATATAATTTGATGTAAATGTAGTCCTTATAGAAGAGAGTTTGACTTAAAGAAAAAGATAAGATTTATCTCCTTTTCCCTTTCTTTCATATTTACCTTTTCATGTTTCTCTTGCTTTCTGTGCTTGGATATCAAATTTTCCACTAAGTTCTGATCTTTTCTTAGCAAATACTTGGAAATCTTCTATTTTGTTGAATGTCCATACTTTCCCCTGGAAGTATATAGTCAGTTTTGCTGGGTAGTTGATTCTTGGTTGGAGACACAGCTCTCTTGCCTTTCTAAATATCGTGTTCCATGCTTTGGGGTCTCTTAGTGTGTTAGCCTCAGTTAGGCTCAGTTCACGTTTTTGTGCAAGCTTTTCCTCCTTCTTATTATAGTGTGGAAATGTTCAAACCCCACGTACCTTCGCCTCTTTGGGGTACTAGGGAGTCCTTCTGTTCCTTCAAAAGTGATTTTTATGCTCCTTTCATGTAATCTATTTCATTCGGTGCCAGGGAGAGGAAGAGTGTGGCGTCTAGATTGTAGCCATGATTACCCAGAAGTCCCTGATGCATCATTTCTAATAACTAACTTCTTGCTTTGTCCATAAGGACAAAATCTCCCAAATTATATGCCACTTACAGTATTAGAAACTAGTGTTTCCCCCTGTACCAAAATCCCTGTCTGTTTCTATGGTCTAGTTTTTCTAAAACTGGTGTCCTGCCTAACTCTTCAATCTGTGGAAAGATCAGACACCCGAATCTTACACTTGAGATCAAGTCTCGGGGTCCTGTTGACCTCTGATGAAGGCATGCCTGAGAAAATACAGAAGAGTTCTCAAAGTGTTGTTAAATATGTAACTGCCACTTAGTCCTCTCTGTGTAAGACCTCAGGCAGCTCACAGCACAATTTAGCACACAGCTTTCATCACAGAGTAACACAAACATAACAGGAATACTAGGGAACCAGTTTCCCTAGGAAACTGGGAGCCATGATTTGAATTTCTTTTCTTTTCACCTAGCATAAGTAATAAGCTTTGCAGTCATTATATTAAGGCCAATTTAGAAACTGTTATCAGGACAGGTATTCTGGATCTCCTTGCATTTATATGCTGCCTATAAATAGCTACTAAATGAAGGCGAGACTGGTGCTCTTTTCAGAACTGTGGACAGCAGTTGCTGTTTCCCTGATTGTGGGAACTCAGCCTTTGAGATGAAGTCTCCATTACTTCCTAACAGACTTTGCTGACACCACCTATCCAGTGTGTGAGAGCCTTTACCTAGGATTTGCTCTCAAATCACCCACCAGTTACGTATGTAGCTACCAGAACGTCTGGACATTTTCACTGTTCTTACACCCTAATATCCATTCTCTGCCACCAGACTATCCTAATATATTCTCAGGAGTAAAGAAATATTTCTGCTCTCAACTCTTTGCTTTTTCCCTTCACTCCCAGTAAAAGGAATAATTTTATTAAGTGGTACTTTGAGAATCATAGAATATAAGAGATCGTGTTAGTTTGATCCACTCATTTTACAGATGGAAAAATGGATATGGAGTGACAGGACCTGAATTGTTTAAGGTCACAAAGAAGGCTAGAGTAGCAGCTCTGGGACCAGAAGTCAGTTCTTTTTTCTCCCAATCCAGTCCTTCCCCTACTGTCCCATGTTGCTTCTCTCCAGTGGTGTTTTGGACCCACCTTGACCTGATTCTAGAGAGCAGGTTGTTAAATTTTCAGTGTGAGGATTTACATCTTGTAAAACTTCAAATGGTATAACTCAGGACTTAATTTATTATTGTGTTAATTGTCTAGACATCAAAAAGTGATAGGGGAAAAGGTGATAATCAAGATTAAACTTAAAAGTGTGCCATGCCTGTAATTTCTTCTCCCAGAAAGCCATTGGTTAAACATTTATCAAAATACTCCTGCTCTTCTCCTACAAAGATCAGGCCTATTGAGAGAGAAATAGGGAGTTTAAAAACTCTAAAAATAACACAAATCAAGTTGATATGTATTTTGAGATGACAGGTCTCAATTTATTCCTGCTGTAACAATTTATGGAGTTCTTCTTTCTGGGTGCCTTCACCTCTGCTGTCTCATTTTGTCCTTGTTATAGATATCCCTCTTGAGGGAGGGAAAAGAACTCCCTAATTAGTCTTCTTCCCTTGTCTTTTTCCTCTGCTGTTTGCCCTTCACACTGCCAAGTTGGCTTTCCTCAGTGCAAAATCTGACCACATCATTCCCCTACTCAATAAACCTCAATATCTCCCTGATACCTGCTGGATCAAAGATAAACTCCTTTGTCATTTAAAGCCCTTCATGACCTGGTCTTCAGCCTGTGTTCCCAATAAAGTTGTACATTACTTCCTACCCCCAACTAAAATGATATTTGAACTGAAGAGAGTTTTCTTCATCCTGAGGCCAAGTACTGGAATTATTCCTATTGTCTAGAGAATATACTGGCCAGGAAAAAATGCTTCTATTGTATATCTGTCACTTGATAGTAGTGATCATAAATATGATATTAAATTATAGGAATACAACAATCACTGTGTGGTTGACATTACATATAGAATTCATTGCTCTGAACTCATTAAGACCTCAGTAAATATGTGCTGATTGACCATGTAAGCATTCATATGGAAAACCAGCAGGAGGTTTCAGACATGAACTTTTTCACACATGGGCTTGTGTATCTATTCATAAAATTTGCATTTGTATACTGCTAATGCTAAGTATAGTAATAGCTAATATTTATATAGTCCCTGTATTGTACCAGTACTTTACAGATATTATCTTATTTATCTTATCCTCCCAGAAATTCTGGGATAGATGTGCTATTAAAAACTCATTTTTAAAGTTGAAGAAATGGAGACAGAGTGACCATTTATTAAATTTAAGTGACCATTTATTATATTTAAGTATCCATTTATTATATTTATCAGATGTACTCTGGGCTCCTTCCATGTGAAAATGCATTTAGCAGTAGCTAATGCAACCCTGAATTTGTATTAGAATTGAGAATAATGATTCCAAAAGTAAGATAACAGGAAAAACTGAGAGTCAGGATCAGGGATGGAATTGGGGGAGAAAGTTGAGAGTTTTGGCTGTCAAATGGACTTATATTTGTAATTATGTTTTATTAATTGGGGTCCTATATCTCTGCCAGTAGCCAGTGTGATCCTGAGGCTGCAGGACAGAAAATGACAAATGGGCATCATTTCTCAATTGATGGGGCAGTTATTTCTGAATTAAAAGGACCTCATTAAAGTCCTAAAGCCCAGTCATTTTCACAAGATCTTCAAAGACCGTATCATAAAAGCTTGGAAAAATGAAACACCCCTTGTAGTTTGAAAGGAAGCTATCGAATTGGCCTCACAAAGTGTGTGAAGGAGCTAGCCACAAATAGGTATGCTAGATGTAATTCTATTCTCCTGGTCATTATTACTTTGGCTAATTGAAGGCCAATTATTTAATTACTTTATATGCATTTCTATTAATTTCATATTTCCTCTGAATATATTTTTATATGTACTTCTTTTATATGTCTTCCTCTTTTAATGTGAGCTCATAAAGTACAGGTTGGTTCATTCTGTATAATTGTATCCCCAACTCCTAGCACTATGCCTGCCTCTTGAAATGGTGCTTCATAAAGGTGTATTTGCTTGATTAATGGCAAATCCCAATGCAACCTAATTTAGTTGTCTTTTTTCAAAATGTATTTTATTTTCCCTATTTACATGTATTGTCAATTTTCAACATACATTTTCTGAAATTATAAGATCCAAATTATCTGCCTGACCCCCTTCTCAAGATGGTTAGCAATTTGAGCTGTATTATAAAAAACATACTTCCTTATTGGTCATTGTTGTAAGAGATTACTTATATGGAACCAAGACCCCCCAAAGAAAAACATAAATAAACAAAAGTAAAAAAAAACTGCTTTGATCTACATTCCAACCACAACCATTCTTTTTCTGGAAGTGGACAGCATTCTTTCTCATAAGTCCTTCAGAATTTTCCTGGATTATTGTATTGCTGAGAGTAGCTAACTCTTTCACAGTTGACCATTGTACAATATTGCTGTTACTGTGTACAATACTCTGCTGGTTCTGCTTATTTTGCTCTGTATCAGTTCATGTAATTTTTTCCTAGTTTTTTCTGAAATCATCCTGCTCATTATTTCTGACAGCACAATAATATATTATATATATCATCAAATACCACAATTTGTTCAGCTATTTCCAATTTATGGACAATCCCATAATTTCCAATTCTTTGCCATCATAAAAAGAGCTGCTATAAATATTTTTGTACAAGTAGATAATTTTCTCTTTTTTATGATCTCTTTGGGATACAGATCTAGCAATGTTATATAAACAGAATCAAAGAAAATGTATAGTTTTGTAGCTCTTTGGGCATAGTTCTAAATTGTTCAGAATGGCTGGGTCAGTTCACAACTCAATCAACAATGCATCAGTGTCCGAGTTTTGACACATCCCCTCCAATATTTATTGCTTTCCTTTACTGTCAGGTTGGCCAGTCTGATAGATATGAAGTGTTAGTGAGATGTCTTATAATTTTTTTTGTACTCAAGCTTCCAATACCCTTCCTGTAAAAATATATACATTTGCATATTTGCTGTCATAATTCATAAAATTCTTCTATTATCTGGATCTTATTTTTTAAAAGAAACACTTTTTCAGGGTTAGCTCGGTATCCCAGTAGATGGAGATCAAGCCTGGAGATGGGAGATCCTGGGTTTAAAGCTGACCTTAGACACTTCCTGGCTGTGCAACCTTGGGCAAATAATTTAACCCCAGTCTCTAGCCCTTATAATTGATATTTAGTATCAATTCTAACACAGAAGATGGGGGTTCAAAAAAAAAAGAAAGAGAAATACATTATCATCCTAATAACCTTGGCTATAGTAAGGTGTTTTTGAGTCTTCCTCCTTTGCTGGGTGAGAGATAGGCCTGTATTTGAAGATCATAGGCAATTTTGCTACAAAGATGACTAGGAAGGCTCACATAATGAAAGCAGACCAGGTATTTAGGGATAGAACCAATGACAACTGCAAATTAAGAGAAGTCATTGTATAAATCCTTTTTTCTGGTTCTGCTCCCTTCATTCTATATTGAGTTCCTACAAGTCTTTCCAAGTTTCTCTAAAGCCATCTCCTTTTTAATTTCTCATAGTATGATAATTTCATTAAATTTATATAACTCACTTTGTTCAATAATTATCCAATTGATTAGAATCCCTTCAGTTTCCAACTGTTTGTCATTATAAGAAGAGAAGACACAAGTATTTCTGTTCACTCTTAGAATTTGTTTTGCTTGGGACTAATTCCTTCTGTATTTCCCCCTTCTTCTCCTCCTTTCTTCATCACCTCTCTTCATTTCTCATTTGAATGAACTGTATTTGTGCACATGAATTAATCCCTCCTTTGACCAGTTCAGATGACAGACCTGAGATCTAATTGCTGCCACTCAGGAGGCAAGGGTTCTTTATAATTCCTCCAATGACTACTCTTAATCTGTGGTTGTCACAGATTCTACTCCTAAACATCTGATATGCTTTTATTATTCACTATATTTTCTTTCTTCCCCCCTAAAACCTTACTTTCTCTTTTAATATCTTCTGTCTGAGACAGAAGGTAGACAAATGGGAGTAACTTACCCAGGGTCACAGAGCTAGGAAGTGTATGATGCCAGATTTGAACTCATGTCCTCTAAACTCAAGGTGTGGATCTCTATCCACTGTGCCACCAAGCTGTCTCCTTATCCAGTATACTTTCCAAAAATGAGGTGTCAGTTTCGATGTGTAATCTGTTTTTCAGTGAGTTGAGTTGAGCTGAGCTGACTGTATCTTCTATTCTCAGATTCTGGAACTATAGCATCCCTCTGTCCTGTCACTTTCCCATCCTCTTTTTCTCATTCAAGTTGGATCATAGGATCATAGTTTTAGAAGCCAAAGGGATCTCAGAGGTTATAAAAACATTCATTTTATAGATGAAGAAACTAATAATTTGTTCAAGATCATAAGGTAACATCAGAGACAGAATTTGAATTCAGATCCTCTGACACCAGAGCCAATGCTCTTTGAACTGGACAATTGTTCTTAAACCTAAGTCATGTAAATTTTTCCTCCAAGTTTGGGGGTGCATTTCATATTTGTGAAAGACTGTGGGTCAAGACTTCTTGGATTGAATCTCTCTCTGAGTAAGATTTCTTAAATTTCCTGATAGAGAAAGCTGACTGAATTTGGGAAAGTGGATATTAGGAACCTACTGCAATATTGGTCTTAAAGAAGTCACAAATGAATGAGTGCAATTTAATTAAAACAGTTTTCAGCTGCTGGATACCATGGAAGACAAAAAAAGGTCAGATAGATTTTTGTAACCTGTCCTTTCCTTTGGTTAAGTGGTGTTTTCTGGGAGTTTGGGTTATAGTGTTATCTGTGCAAGAGAGACTCCAGCTATTAAAAATAAGACTTTTTGAGCTGCTACTCCAATTCCAGTTTGTGGCTGGTTAGGTCAACTTGTTAAAATCCTGTATGAATGAGTCAATGATTATAAGACTGTAGTTAGTCAGTCAATAAAAATTTCTAAGTGTCTACTATATTTAACTCATTGTGCTAATTGTTGGGGATACAAATGCAAGTGAATAAAAGAGTCCTTGCCCTCAAGGACTTTATAATCTACTGGAATAAAAAAATAGTTACTGCCTTCATTGCAATCTAAAGGGAGAGATACCATCATCTTATATAAATATATACAAAGAGAATAGACACAAGATAGGTGAGAGTGAAGTGGAGATTAGAACATAGGATATAGATTTAGAGTTACAAGGGATATAAGGAACTCAGACCAAGAGAGGGTACTGGGCTCATCAAAAATCACTTTGAAATGCATGGGAGAGGGCATTTTGTATATCTTTGGGGCCATGGGAGCTTTATACTTTAAAAGAGGTTTGGCTGGAAAGAACCATCAGTGACTTTGTGTTAGCTCCTGGGAGAATTTTGCCCAGAGAAATTTGAGGGGAGTCAAGGTCCAAGAAGACCTTTGGGGGAGGAGCAGGGAGCTGAGACAACAATATAGCTTCTTCCTGCTTGGGGGCCACAAGAATCAAAGGATGCTAATTCCTGTTAAATAAACATTCAAGTAGAAAAGCAGAAACTCAGAGCATTCCTATTATATGAGCTGTTTATGATGTTAGGCCAATAACACAAGTGCTATCTGACATGTAGAGAAATTGAGGGGAACAGGGTTATATCTCCAGAGAGAGCTGGCCTGATAATCTTCAGCTTGCAGAGAGATTATCAGTGAGATTGCAACCACATGTGGCTGGATAATACTGACTCCAGTGGGGTCCTGCTATGCATGTTGACCCTGATGATAACCTAACAAATCTCTGTCCCTGAAATAGGAGTCATGGTTAAGTTTATTCCCTGAGGCATAGTGGATGTTTGTGTTGTTTTCTGAGATTCAATATAATTCAATTAAGACTGTGCTAAATACTGAAGATACAGATAAGAAAAAGATAATTCTTACCTTCAAGAAGTTTATAATCTAATGGGGAAGACAACCTATAAAAGGAAGCTGGAAAGTTTGAAGGTGGGGGCAAGGAGAAGTCATTTTGTTTCACAGAGTTCACACCAAGCAGAGCCTCAGATGGAAAGCAGAATGAATTGCAAGGTCCCAATTCAATCCTCTAGAAAAGAAAGCTTTGGGGGGAGTTTAGTGCTCCACTTTTCAGTCATTTCCAAACAGAAAGAAGAGGAAGTTCAGGGAATAGGAAGGTGCTAAGTATTTCTGGTTAAGATAAATAGCATTATGAGATTTCTGGCAATTACCTTATCCTGGGAAGCGTATCTTGTTCTGTGAAATTCAGACCAAGCAAAGCTGAAGATGGAAGTGGAGTGTGTGTGGGTAGTTTTTTTTTTAATCTATAGGGCTTCCTAATTTTTTTTTAATGTCGTGGAACCCTTTGATATTTTGGTGAAACCTTATGGATCCTTTCCTGAGAATAATGTTTTAAAATGCATAACATGTTTCATAGGATTATAAAGTCAGTTATATTGAAATCCAATTATCAAAATAGTTTTAAAAGTTCATGGATCCTAGGTTAAGAATCTCTGATCTAATGGGAGTCCTTAAGCACATTCTCTTTGAGCCAGCCTTTTCTTTAGAGTCTTGATATAGTTTCCTAGATATATAGAGCAGGAAGACATCTCAGAGACCATTTAATGTTATCTTATTTACTTAGGAAACTAAAGCTCAGAGGTTTTAAATGACTTGCCCCAAATCACACAGGTGATATATTTTGGTACCAGAATTTGAACCTGGGTTAACTGACTCCAACTCCAGTATGTTTTCCCACTATATCACACTCACCTGGTCCTTCAACAGGTAATTGTTTTTATTGCTGCAAAACCAACGGTGCAAAAAACTAAACCAAAGTAAACCAACTATGAAGCCTACTCTTCCTCTGCATATTCTCTGGATCTAACTTTTTGTTTCTCCTCAGCAAATCCTTGTTTTGGCTAACAACAACAATAGCAATAATAAATGACTGGTCTTTTTCAGGTATCTGAGAAGGAACCTAAGTATTGTACTTGGATTCACAAAGACTTGAATTCAGGAAGAATTCAAGCCCTGCTTCTAGATGACACAGATTGGTTATATGACCCTGGGTTCACTTTATCTTGCAGGAAACTCTCAAAGATTGATTAATTAATTAAAGGTGAATTATTGATCTACATCAGTAGAAGGTATTTCAAGGATCCTCAACCAAGAAAACCCTTCATACTTCAATGTATTTTTAATTAGAGATATGAGGTATTTCTTCCATTAGTGTGGAGCATAATTTGTCCATAAGTGATGCTGATGATGATGATAATGATGGTGGTGATAATAACAATGGTAATATGATATATGTAGAGTACTGCATTTGAAATTAGAGCACTTAGGTTGGAATTCAAGCTCTGTGAATAACTAACTAGTTGACTTACCTTGGGCAAGTCATTTTCTTCTTGGCTCTTGGTTTTCTTGACTATAAAATAATGGGATTGGATTGCATAGACTCTGTCATTTCTGGCTATCTCTTCACCATTAGCCTGATCTTTAGTTAGAATCCTCATTCATCATCCTGTCCTTTGCTCTTCCCTGGGTCTTTTGGCTTGGACAGATAAACATTTTTTTGGCCTTATTTTGCTGGAAACCATTTATCCATCCTATCTATTGCTTGCCATTTTCCTCACCATATTGCTTCTTATGTGTATCTCCTTGTCTTTCCACTTCTCTTTATATCTTGTCTTCCTCTACTGGAATGTAAGCTCCTGGAGGTCAGGATTATCTTGTTTGCGTTTGTATTGCAAGCATTTAACAAGTGACTGGCCAGGAGGAAATACTTTAATAAATGGGTATACACATTCACTCTCATTCTCTCTTTCTCTCTCCTAATTCTAGGTTTATGATTTTATTTTCTCAGAGGTCTCTTTCAGCTTTAAATCTTATGATCTTAACAGCATCTCAAATTTATAGAGATTTTAAATTTTATAAACTATTTTTCTTACAACAGCCTTGTAAGGTAGATAGTACAATGGACATTTATCCCCCTTTATAGATCAGGAAACTGAGGCTCAGTGAAGCAAAAAGACGTGCTCAGAGTCACTTATGACTTCAAAGTTTCAGAGCCGGCTCTTGAAGTAAGAACTTCTATCTTTTTCTATTATACAGAGTAACCTATTTCCAAAATGTCTGATGAATTCACCCTCACTGAGGTGTTAATACTCTGAGTATGAACTTCACAGAGGATAATGCATTAATTTACAAGAATGGAATTCTAATGGATTTGTATCATATATGATAGATAGCTTGGTTGATAAAGTGCTTTTAGAAATAAGAGTCCTTCAGGGCCCTACCAGTCTCACCATAAACACAACTTTCAATTATGCCTACATGTAAAGCATATCCTAGAAATAGTTATGACTACAATGAAGAAGAAAGACAGTATGGTTGTTGGTGGAGACAGTCAGTGAGGAACCTGAAAGATGGTCAAGGAGGCAATGGAGGAGTAAGAGAGATAAGAGTAATTGGGCAGAACACACAAAAAAGCATATTCTAGGCAGGCAGCTAAAACCAAGAACAATTTGGAAAATTTGGGTTATAATTATGTTGTCTGCAGTGAGGGCACTTGGAATATATCTGCCATAAACTGTAGTTTATACAGCAGTGGACTTGCCAGGGGGCCTATTCATTATAGCAACTGGGTGAAATAATATGAATAATATTAGCATATTAGCAGTTCTGCTCAAAGACAGAGTTTTCTCAAACCAATCTTTCTTTCCTCACCCTCTCCCCCTTTCTGCCAAAGGCCTAGTTCCAGAAAAGTTCATTAGGTTGGGTCTTTTACTGCATTTGATTTTTCTTTCTTCCTGAGTCCCTCTGTAAATTCAAGATCCAATTTTCTTCCTGCCAGTGAGATCATTTCAGCACCAGGGACAGCTACATGTGACCCTCTGCTGACTTGAAGACCCTTTTATTTTCTTCCTTGCCCAGATTGCCTTTAAGAAGACAGTGTTTCTTTATCCTCTTCCTTCACTATCTTCTTCAGCCTTTTAATTATTCTTAAGCCGCCAGATAAGAGATGCAATATATTTCAGTTTGTGTCTTTGAAGAGGAATAAAACCTGCAACTTCAGAAGGGTATATATCTTATTGTTACTATGTTGTGCTGTATTTGTTAATGCTTCCTCGCTGGTAGTCAGAATCAAAAATAGTTTCCTATAAGCTTTTCAAATGAATATTGTTGATATTGGCAGCCCTTATGGAGTAGTTTATCCTGTAAGGTAATGGATTTTATTTTTATTCAGGATCAAAAGAGGCTTATAACTCCATATCTGTAAGGACTCTCTCCTGAAGTAGATGCCAACCCAAATTCTGACCTTTTATCCTTTTGGGGGGCATATCATACTAAGCCTTTATTGAATAGTTTCCCATCAGGCATTATGGGGGGCAGATCTCATTGTGGGAGATGCACAATGTACTCACGTCTGAGACCTTTGCTGAATGCTGGTATGGATGCAGAAGGCTTTGGCCAAGATGGCACTATTTATGCCAGTACTTGAAAAAACATGCAACACTATGTTTTTCTCTGAAGATATAGTAGCAGTATTCAATTCAGTAAATATTTGTTGAATTCTTGCTACTGAATATTAGTAAATAGAAAAGAAATTTTGCCTCGGTAAAGGTAAGTTTAATAGAGTATATGTTCTTTAACAAGGGGTTGGATTTTTCCTCCATTGAAAAAAAGAGTTGACAAAGGCATTCCAAAACATTGAGCTTTCAATGCTTCAAAGACTGAAGTAAGAATTAAAACATGTTTCAATAAAAAAATGTTGGCAATGTCTAGGCCTGTTTCCACATTAATTGATTATGTATATATGCATATATATGTATGTATGTGTGTGTGTGTGTGTGTGTGTGTGTGTGTGTTCAGAACAGAGTGAATTAGTAAATTAGTTAAATCTTTGTCTCTCAGGGATTTGGAAAATGGAAATTAAGTGAATTTTCAAAACTATATCATCACTCCAAGGAGCAGCATAGCATAGTGGATGAGAGGGCAATTCCTGGAGTAGAAAAACATTAGAATCAATTCCTGCCTCTGACAAATAATAATTATATGATGATGGGTAAATTATTTAACCTTTTAGTACCCGTAGGCAACTTGTTAAGAGTTCAAGTTACAGAATTAAATAAAAATTCCAGAATGAAGAAAAGAAATACTACTTTATCAAATCTCAATTGGTGGTTCATGTTCACAAATTAAAATAAATCAACTTTTTTGGGGAAGGCTGATTTTTGCCTTTCTTAAATCTGTTTTATCTCATCTTTCTTCTCAATGAGATCAGATCAAAGCTGCTTTGATTACCTGGATTCATTTGATAGGTATGAATTTCAAGCTGATATCTATGCAGAACTGTCATTAGCATTTCAAGAATGTGTCAAAATGTGTGTTGAAGTGTCAGATGTCCCAGAGGGCTGTTTCAGTATTTCAGATACTGATGGGAAGCAAATTTTGTGTGAGGACCAGAGGGAACTCTGTATTAGTTCTCTGGAATGGAGTGCAACCCAGGGGAGCTGTCAAGCCAATGACTGATTATATGTTTACATGCTTATCTGTATAATTATGAAAATACAAATCTATGACAAAAAGAAACCTCTATCCACATTTGTTTTTTTCTATTTTGTTTCTAGTGAAAAAAAATTTAGATAAATACTAAAATTACACCTGGAATCCTGGGTAGTTAGGTGCAAATGGGTTGCCCTCATGATCTTATTCTAGTCTTCTTACAATAGGTGTCCTCCATGTACATTATGATCCAGTGGCAATGACCTTTTTGCTATTGTTTTCTCTGGATTACATTTGCCTTTCAGGGTACTTCCTGCTGCCTCTTGAGATCTCCTTTTTACATTGTAGACATTATGAGTATACACAATTGTTTGCTTATTTGTCTCCCCCCATTAGAACCAGAGCTCTTTGAAGTTCAGGACTGCTTTTCTTTGTATTTTCAGTTCATAGCACAGTACCTAGTCCCTAATAAATGTTTAACAAATGTTAGTTGGTTGACTTGACTGATACTACTGGAAGAGAGAGGGCAATATCAATCTTGAGAAAATATCAAAGTACTGACCCTTTTCCTCAGTGTCCCACATCTCCTGTTTCAGTGGCCTTCCTCCCCCTTTCCCATTTCTAATATTCCTGTCTTTTCATCCTCCCTTTTCTTCTACCAACATTTTTATCTTATTTGCAGTAAAATCTGCCTTTTCCCTTAAAAAAGTGATATGATGAACTCATCCATGCTAAGGTGTTAAGAAATTTGTGTGTAGCCTTCTCAGGAAGATATACATTTTTGAAAAATGACAAAGTCTGTGGTTAACCAAAAAATGGATGTACAATGGTGACATTTTATAATGAGGTCGTGGGGAGAACCCATTGTACAGGTAGCCACTCAGTCTACCTATGGGTAAGATGAGCACTGAGCTACAAGCAATCATTTTGCTTCCTTTGCACATGGCATGACCAAGGAAGGAAAAAAAAAGATATAGAAGTTTGCTTTTGGGTAGGCATGGAATTGGAGATTTGAAGGGAGACTTGGATTTTTCAGCAACTGGACCCTAGTTGTCTTTTCTTTTTGGGCAAATGACCTATTTTGTTTTTTATTCCTGCCCTGGAGTTTGGAGCAGAAGGAGGGATCATTCTTTTAGAATAAAACCTCAATTAATCAGAATTCAGAGTAACTGGTACCCTATATGACCAGGGTATTTGTTGTACTTTTATGAGTTAGATTAAAAGTAGAAGAGAAGGAGCAGCAAGGTGGTTGAGGAGAAAGAAAGCTAACCCTAGAGAGAGGAAGTCATAGGTTTAAATCTGGCCTCAGACTCTTCTAGATGTATGACCCTGGGCAAGTCACTTAACCCTGTTTGCCTTAGTTTCCTCATCTGTGAAATGAGCTGGAGAAGGAAATGCCAAACCACTCCTATACTATTGCTCAGAAAACCCCAAGAGGGATCACAAGGAGTGAGACATGACTGAAAACAACTGAATAACAGCAATAAAACTATTCAGTGATATCATATAGGATGCTAGATTTAAAGTTAGAAATAACCTTAGAGATGGTAGATGGGTGGTTGGATGAATCAGTGAATGGAAAGCATGCTGAACAAATTATGTCATATGATAGTAATGACATGCTATTGAGCTGTAAACAATGACAAATATAAAGAATTCAGAGAAAATTGGGAAGACTTGTGTGAATCAGTGCAGAATAAAATAGACAATATGAGGAGAATAATTTATACTTTGACTACCATAGCATTGTGACAGAGGCTGGCACTAAAGGAAAAGTGTCAGACTAAATCTTTCTCCTCTTTGGAGGAGGGGCCACTGGAGGCTGGAATCTTGAAGAGCCAGAAGGTTCCTTCTGAAGAGCAGTTGATCTCTCATTTTTGAGAAGCTAAAGAGAGAGAGGGCTGCTTAAGACTTTCTTCTGAGGGTTACCCACCTTTATCCTGCTATTGATTGGAATTCCTTCCCCCCAACATTTCTCAATTGAAAAGACTATTGAAAAGAAACCTGAGAAAGATATTTTTGAATCTCTATCAGACTTTACCTCAGCTCCTGTTGCCCTGGGTCTGAACCATGGCCAAGGGGCCAAACCTAGGGTCAGTCAATTTGACTATCTCTCAGGGGGCTCAGGCTGTCAAAGCCTGAGTTCCCCCCAAACTTGAGGAGGGAAGGAAAAGGGGTTAGTTAGAGAAGGGACCCCCTTTTCCCCATTTTCCTTTCCCATTCTTTCCCTGCCAGCCATTCCTTTGTATTACCCTAACTGAATTAATTGACATTAAAGTGGTTATTCTTTCTCAAATTTGAATCAAGTGTGAGTGAACAGATTCAAGGGGAGAGACAACTTCTTAAGGAGAAACATTTTAGTCTCTAGTAGTGTTTTTTACAAACCTTATCTTCACCCCCCATTGTTTAACTCTAACATTAAGAGGGACAAGAGCAAATCTGGGAGAGCAGCAATAGCTAAGGAGGGAAGGCTGAAGGGGGAAAATCTTCAAATCCCCTCTCCTCTCTCTGAGCTAACCCTAAACATCAGCTGTCTCTCCTAGATCCTGTTTATTTTACCATCTGAAAACCTTCTCCATTACAGCATAAAGGAAAGCAATGTTGAGAGATAGCAGAACATTGATCTGTCTAATGTCTAGTCATGGCTTCATGCCTAAAGTAAATGAAGTGAAGCAGGGAATACAATGCTAAGCCTTGAGTCAGGAAGACTTGAGATCAAATCCAGCTTCAGGCACTTACTAGCTGTATGATCCTAGACAAATCCCTTAACTTCTGTCTGCCTTAGTTTCCTCATCTGTAAAATAGGGGATAATTTTAGCATCTACTTTTCAGAGTTGTTGTGAGGACTAAATGAGATAATGTTTGTGAAGCACTTAGCACACAGTGCCTGGCATATAATTGGTGCTATATAAATGCTTACTTTCTTTGTACTTCAGAGGACTGACTATAATTTGCTTCCTGCCTTTCATCAAAGAATTGGGAGGCATGTATGTAGGAAGGGAGGCATACATTTTTCAAATATCACCGTTGAATTATTTGTTCTGTTTGACTGTACTTGGTTAATAGAAGTGATTTCTGCTGGTGGGAACTTATAAATGTAGAATATGCTCTGAAGTACTTTTCCCAATTTCCCTTCCCTCTGAGAAATCAGCCCCTCAAAACAAAGCTATTACATTTAGGTATACTTCTGAGAGGTTGAGGATGTCTTTCTCTAATATGATTGGCTCAATCCTCCATTCTCCTGTATTTTCCTCAGCACTACTTGCTCATGATTAGTGTCTTGGTTTTTGTTTAACCAATAAATATCAATTACGTTTATAAAAGCCCACTTTCTACAGGAAGTCTTTCCCAACCCCTTTTAAATCTTGTGCTTTCCCTCTTTCCCTTGTTTCCTATTTATCCTTTCTTTCTACATTTTTGTTTTTTACAACCCTTATCTTCACCCCCCCCCATTGTTTAACTCTAACATTAAGTGTATGAAAAGTGTTTTGAAATTGTGTTCATATAGTTCCTGGATTTGTCTTGGCAGGTAGACTCCCAAATATTTTATATTACCTCTGGTTAATTATTTTTGATTTTTCAACTTTTTTCCTCATGGTTACATGATTCTTGACACAACCTTTATCTTTCTAGAATCAATACTGAGTATCAGTTTCAAGGCAGAGGAATGGTAAGGCCTAGATGATTGGGATTAAGTGATTTACCCAAGGGCACACAGCTAGGAAGTGTCTAAGACCAAATTTGGACCTCCTATCTCTAGACCTGGTCCTATCATTTATCTACCACTATGTATATACATATATATGTATATATAGTAGTTGTTATTTCTCTCTGTAGATTATGAGCTTCTTGAAGGCAGGAACTATTTTTTTTTTACTCTTTTGGTAGCCCTAGAGCTTAGAATCTCCCTGGAACATAGCAGATGCTTAATGAATCCTTATGGACTCATTGACTGACAAAGGGCTATTTATTGAGAAGATATAACAAAAACAGAAGTACAAACAATTCCCTCTACCTCAGGACACACTCTCATCAGTAAATACAGAGTCCTGGGGAAAGTGGGTTCAGACCTAGAAAGTACATATGGTAAAGGGATAGCTCTGTAAGAATTAGAATTAGTCTTGACTCAATATGAGAGCTATAAAAATGAGATTGTGGTTGCCATTTATAAAATGTTAGCCCCCTAAGGCAAAATGACTGTTAGCAGCTTTTCTTTACAACAAAGTAGAGATAGTGAAAGTAGAAAATAAAGTAAGGAGACAAAGCCTGGTCTAGCCTACCAGCTCTAAGTGCTTCTCAGTAAAGACCCATTCAGCCCCCAGCAGGGGCTTCCCCAAGTTCCAATCTCCACATGGATTTCCTGATTGTCCTCAGCCAGAAGTCCTAGTGGTGTCTTCAGCCAGTGTTCCTTCTACACAGAATTCAAGGGAAGAGTCTCTCCAAAAGCCAAGGAAGGAAAGATAGCTGCTCCAGTCTGGCTCACCAACATAGATTCAGAGTGAGCCCCAGAATGCTTGGGTTGTTCTTTTTAAAGTAGTTTTCTCGAAGTCACTTCCTGTTGTTCCTCCACTTCATGGGAACCAATCACAGCCTCCCAATTTGCCTAGCACTGCCCAGGGAGGAGCAGTGCTTGTGGCCTTTGGAGGTGTGAGCTAGTAAGTGACTTGTGAACTCTCTTACTTAATGGTTAACTAGGTGCTAAAGAGGGGGCACTTTAAGTTCTTGATTTGATTAACTAAAAATAGACCAAGGGAGAGTTAATTCTATCTTCATAACTCACAGCTCCTTCTTTTAGAAGTCCTTTTTCCTCTTTTTTAGATGCTTAAGAACTTCCCCTTAGGCATAATTAGTTTTTTTGTTGAGTTCTTTCTGGAGCCATGAAACCATATTCAGTCTTTCTTTCCTTGGCTTTCATTTCAGACTTTGCCATCAGCACATTTGGGACTATGATGAGGATACCATTGAAAAGATGGGAAGTCTGGGGGCCACTGGGTGGCTCAGTGGTTTCAGAACCAGGTCAAAGACAGGAGATCTTAGGTTCAAATCTGGTCTTGGGCACTTCCTAGCTGTGTGACCATGGGCAAGTCACCTAACAGCCATTACCTAGCCCTTACTGCTCTTGTGCCTTAGAACCAATACACAGTAGTGATTCTAAGATGGCAAGTAATGGTTAAAAAAAAAAAGAAAAGATGGGAAGTCAAAAATCTTTTGGACCTTGTAAAGCTTATAAGGTCTTTCTCCCACCAAAGAGGAGGAAGGAGAACTAGGTAAAAGCAAAAGCCAAGGACTATTCTTGGTGCTTCAGATGGTTCCTCACTGAGGTTTTACTGGAACTCTATGCTTGCTCTAACATCTGGAATAGTTCCAGTTTTAAACTAGCTTGATATTTCATAGACCTCATAGGTAGTGATCAGTATGGTTCCAATGGCTACTCAAATTCTAAGGACTTTTTGCATTTTGTCTAAAGTCTATGATTGATTAAAATTTAAATCCATGATTCAGATTGATTGAGTTTTATTCTCACTTCTTAAGGTATCAGGGGAACTTATTACTTTAAGTTGAATGATTTAGTTGACTTATTCAGTCTCTCTTATATAAAAAAGAATATCAATAAATCATGAAAAAAGAACCTTGGAGATCACCTCATTTAACCCCTTTATTTTTCAGAAGAGGAAACTGAGGCTCAGCTATTTTTTCAAGGTCATCCAAATAGTAAAATTCTGGAGCCTGTATTCAAACCCAACTCTTCTAGCACCAAATCTAGAACTCTTTCCATAATAACACACTGGCTAAAACTTGGCATTATTTCATCTAGTAACTTGTCTAGGTATCAGTGTACCTTGGTTATAGACTTGAGTAATTTTGAGGAAAGTCATTTTTATCTCTTTGGGTCTCAGTTTCTTCACCTGCAATACTAATTGAAATCAGTTGAACTAATAGATGATTAAGATCTCTTCCACTTCTAAAAGTTCTAGTTCCTTTTTTTCCCTACAAATTCAGGAGGAAGAGGCTGGGAATTGGACTCTCTCTTGTCCTGAGAATCAGAAAGATTTTTTTCCTTTAAAAAAAGCTAAAAAACAACAAACAAACCATGAAAATGCTGAATAAATGCACTATGTCAGCAAAACAATTATAGAATCTCTCCAGTGTTATTACCTTTCAAGAAATAACTCAGATTCATGGAGAATAAATGAACCTCATATTCATTCTGCTCTCCACACTCAACCAATAGGCTGAGCAAATTTTGACATACATTATTACAAACTCATAGCTTGGGTGGGTTCCCCCCTCCAAAAATCTATCTCTTGTGTTATCAGCAAGTCTAATCAGATCCAGAGCACAAGGGATAGCCTTTTTATTTCTGTTTCATTTTTATGACATTGCTGTTAGCTGGTAGTTTACAACTGTTTCTGAGTTCCTTATATCTATCTGCCACTTGGAGCTGACATCATTCCTGGGCTCAAGCATCTTTGTTAAACCGAGGCCTTTGGAATGTCACCATGAGTTCCCCAGTGATTCATGCATGATGGAGAGTTTTGCAAGACTAGAAATTAAATTTGGCAAGAGTTAACAGTTGCTAGACTCTTAGCTAGGCTAGCCACTGACATTGTGAGGCAAGATGGAGAAAAAGCAAAGGAGAGCTCCCCTCCTCACAATACCCCTCCTCCAAGCTATCTTTTTGTCTTCTTGTTCTGTCTAGAACCAAACTGAGAGAGATCTGAGAGGAATCCTGTTTTTGATTGCTATGACAGTGAGCATTTGGAGGGTAGATTGGCCTCTTAGTTCTGTTCTGGCTCTCTTATCAATAGATTCTTTCCCTCTATCTCAGTTGGTGAGCTATAATGAAAATAGATATTTCTCTAAGCCAGGGGATTTTAGCCTGGGGTCCACAGACTCTCAGAGGATCTGAGAATACATCTCCAAGTGCTGTGAACTTGGATGGAAAGAAAATGACATCTTTATTTTTACTAACTTTTAGTATCCTTTGTCCTGTGGGTTTTTATCTTATGTGTTTAAAAACATTCTTCTGAGGAGTTCATAGGTTTTACCAGTCTGTTGAAAGGGCCCATGACTCAAAAAAGTAACCAGTATTTGATAATTTCCCCTTGAATTCTATGACTTCAGGTGAGTCACTTCTTTCTGAGTTTGAGCTGTCCTGAGAGGGGGTTGGATAAGATACTCTTTAAATCTCTTTCTATCCTTAACATTTATGTGTTATAAGGACTCTTGCAGCCATGGCAGGCTCACTTCTAATATTCTGTGTTCACAGACTCTATGATTTACAATTTATATAGCAATTTGACATTTATAAACTACTTTCCATATATGACCTGAATTTTTCCTTATAGTTCTATGAGATTGGGACTATAAAAATTAACCTCATTTTACAGATAGGGAAAGTGAGTCATGGAGACAATAATAGCCTTCTATAATCATATGGAGAAGAAGCATAAAAAGTCATGGGTACTGGACCCTTTGAGTATGATCCACATAAGATTTGCTTCATATAGAGGTAGTGAGTACTCATGACCAGAATTCCATGAAAGCTTGTTGGCTTGGTCCTTGAGGCAATGCTGGTTTATTTATTTATTTTTTGAGATGGCTAATATTTACATAACATTTTAGGGTTCATAAAATGCTATACAATAAAAAGGAAGAAAGACCTACTCTAGAGTTGGAGAACCTGAGGTTAAGTCCCACTATTTGTCAGATACTAACTATGTCGACTTGGGCAAGTCACTTACATCCTTGGGCCTCATGTTACTCTTGTTTAAAATGAGGATTTTAGACTAAATGCTTCTTGAGGTCACTTCAAGACATAGGCTTAGAGTTGGAGTAAGGTGTTAGCTGATTTTTGGGGGAGAGGAGAGATGAATCAGTTGAACCTCCGATTCTTTTAAAAAAGGCTTATTATTAGACAGTCAAGGAGAGGAAAATGATGCCTATGGATGTGAGCTTGGGGTTTGGAGAGGGAGAAAGAGAAGAAAAGAACCATTCATATTGTTACTAGTTGAAACCATACACCATAAGCTATTACTCCTTTAACTCCTTTAATTAATTAATCAAGACAAGCTCCTTTAACTCACTTAATTTCTCAGTTTGAGAGACCATAAAAAGAACACTTTGCTTAGGCTTAGACAAGGGTTCAAATCAGGGCTCTGATACTCATGGCCAAGTCACTTGACATCTACAAGGCAAATTTACTCATCTGTACAATAGGGTTGACCATACCAAGAGTACTTATCCCATGGTTATTAGGAGGAAACTGCTTTGTAAATCAAACAGTGAGGACTTATTAAAGTACTTCTAATGTGGAAGATTCTCTGTAACCTAGGGATAGGCAGAAAGATGAAAAATCTCTGTACTGAGGGACTGGAGGGAGCATATATATATATGTATGTAAGGAAATAACAAATAAATACTTCAATGGATCTGTGATCATTTCACTTTTGAATTTCCTACAGAAATGAGGCAGATTGCAATCCTTCCTTTTTTGCCCAGTCTGAACTACTTTTATCTGTTATCTTCTCTAACAGTTGTGCCAGAGTACCTAATTGATGTGCTGGTCACCTTCCTTGCTTTTCCCTGACATTGGGAAGGTATCAACTGAGACTGATGATGGTCAGCCTTTCTTCCTTTCCTCTTGCCACATGTCTAGCCAACTTTCTCTTTCTGTCATTTTTTTGGGATGCCATTCTTACTTCTGTCTTCCAGTCTTCCTCATCTGTTGCACTAGTAATTCTGGGTCAAAGGGTAGGCATAGTTTTGTGACCCTTTGAGCCCATTCCACATTACTCCCCAGAATGCTTGTTTGATTATATTTTACATGTTATCTAGTCTAACTCTCTCATTTTACAGATGAGGAAACTGAGGCCCAGAAAGGTTAAATGACTTGTCCAATGTCACTTAGGCAGTAGAGAGGTATGATCTGAACTCAGGATTTTTGACCCCAAAGAAAGTATATATTTTTTTCTGCTATACCACACTTCACTAATTAGTCAAGGAAAGGAAGAAAATTATAGAGTATTTTTGTGAGGGTAATAATTTTAGTAGTGAATCAGTAGCTGGTGAAGGTATCAAGACAAATCCCTTTTAGAAGGTGGAACTTAAACTCTATCAGATATGAGTTTTTATCAGTTGCTTTTTTTTTTAAACCCTTACCTTCTGTCTTGGAGTCAATACTGTGTATTGGCTCCAAGGCAGAAGAGTGGTAAGGGCTAGGCAATGAGGGTCAAGTGACTTGCCCAGGGTCACACAGCTGGGAAGTGTCTGAGGCCAGATTTGAACCTAGGACCTCCCATCTCTAGGGCTGGTTCTCAATCCACTGAGCTACCAGCTGCCCCCTATCAGTTGCTTTTAAGAGAGGTTTTCATCTAACTATCTTACCCAAAGCAAAGGCTAAGCATTTTGTTGCTGATTGATGATTCTAAATAAAAACCCCAAACAGAAGACTTTTATGCAGAAAGACATTCTGAGAAGCAGAAGAAGAATAAGGCGTTTCAAGACATTAAACTTCCTAATGTGAATGAGGTTGGGGGGTGCATTGTAGCTGAGCCAAGAGGACTTGTGCCAATCCCTGTATATGAAATACTGGTAATTAATCTGTGGAGACACCCATGCAACCAGTTAAATTCCAAATAAGGTATTTCTTGGCATCAATTACATTTGATCACTGTTAAGAATGGGTATAAATTGGCATCAGAAAATGGCCTGTTTTAATGGTTAGCAAAGCCTGGGGTATGTGTATGAACTCTTTCTGTCACATTAATCTAACTCTTCCTTTCCTCATGTTGGGATATCCGTGGAATAGGGAGAAGTTCCATGATGCACTGCTTATCATGATCTTTATGGAAAACTTTGTAGTATGGGACCTTTATTAGAATTCTTATTATCTTCAGCCTTAGGAAGGAGTGAAAGCCTTTGGCTTTCTTGGTAAGAGTACTTTCCTGACAGCCAGGGGCTGTCCATCCTCACCTTAGCTTTGCCACAAACTAGCTGAGTCAACCATTTTCTTTGCTTGGTTGATGAAGAGGATCATAGTAGTCACTTGAGGGTAGGCATTATTTCATTATAGTCTTTGGATTCCTAGGACCTGAAACACAGTATGTCTTAAATAAAGGACTCACTGACTGAATGAATCATAGACATAGCTGAAAAGGACTTAAAAAGGACATCCATTTAAAGAAGAGGAAACCAAGACCAAGTTGGACGAAGAGATCTTATTCAAAGTCACCTAGGTAGCAAATGAAAGAGCTAGAATTTAACTTTATCAAATGACTATAAATTTCAGGCCATGTCTCCCCTTCTAGTTCAAACATTTTGTGATGCTGAATTTAGGATTTAGTCCCAACAGTGCCTTGGTCTAGCTGTGTAACCTAGGACAAGCCACCTAGAGCCTTGCCATCACAAAGAGCTGCTAAAAATACTTTAGAATATATGCGTTCTTTTCCTCTTTCCCTAATCACCTTGGGAAACAGAACCTGCAAAAGTATTTCTCTCCCAGTTGGTTACATCAGTTCACAGCTCCATCATTAGGGCATTAGTTAAAAAAATAATTCTTTCCCAGTGAATTTGTGTTTTTGGGTTAATTGAACACTGGGCTATTGTGTTCCATTATTCCATTCCATTATTCCATATTGTGTTCCATTATTGTGTTCCATTATTTATGATTCTTCCTTGTCTAGTCTATTCTATTTATCTACTTAAAAAAAATCATTTCTAAGGAGTTTTGATGATTGTTGTTTTTAATATAGTTTAAGGTCTGGAAATGTTCTCCTTTCATTCCTACCCCTTTTTGGATCATTTCTCTTTGCATTCTATGCTGAGTTCTCAACTTTTTGTGGTCATGGACTCCCTTTGACACTGGTGAGACCCATGGAACCCTTCTCAGAATAATGTTTTTAAAAACATGTATAGAATAAAATACCTAGGATCACAAAGGAAAGCAGTTATTTCAAAGTAGATCTATCAAACTATTATGAACATAAATTCATGGAATCAAATTTAAGAACTTTTTTTCCCTAGATTTTTTTCTTTGAGTTTCATCATTAGCATAAAATCTGTAGATTAACTTTAGTAGTATGGAATTTTATATTTATGTGAGTGGATTATATTTGTTGTGGCTCTGTCATATCAAGGGGTCTTGAGAATCTTGGAAAAAATCTGTTAATGATAGTAGTAACTGACATTAACATTGTACTTTAAAGTTAGTCAAACACAATAATACATCATCTCCTTTAAGGGAGAATATAGCTAAGGGTGGGTTGGTAGAGTCTTTGCCTTGACAGTTTGTGTCTCAGGGCAGCATTGGAGTTGAGCTTCATTGGTCTCTCTCACCACTTTATTTTGTGAATATTGGCACAACCATTCTCTTCTATACCTCAAGGCCCTTTCTGTCTGCATTTCTAGAGAGAGATTCTCTGAAGGCTTTAGCTAGTATTTGCCAAGTGACTGGGCCCTGCATGAAAGGAATAATAAAAGCCCCAAGGTCTATTGCATTTAGATAGAGGAAAAATAGCTCTCTTAAAAGGGCATATAAGCATAAGCCTTTTGTAAGTTACTTTGTTTAACTAGCAAGTGCATTCCATCTCTGGAAGAACAGTGCTGGCTAATCCACTGGCTCTTGGACTAGCTGAATCTGACCTCAGTCTCTTTGCTTCTTGGAAGAGATTTTTTTTTACTTTAAAGGTCTTTAAAAATCAAAGCATCTATATCTGGGGACAGATCTTTGGCCTATTGGTTTGTTGAAATGAGGGCCAGCTTTCCACATTTATACCCAGGTTTTTGTTTCCCTTCAAAGAGAGGGGCAGTAGAGTGGAGTGGTTAGAGAGCCAGCCACAAAGCTAGGAGGATCTGGGCAAATCTCTCTAAGATTTTAAATTGAAGAAGAAAGAGTTGACCTACCTTCATAGAGGGAGTTCCCTATACTGATCAAAGTCACTGAGTCAGGTTCTTTCCCTTGAGGAAGTAATCTCAATATGACCCATAGGTGGGAATCTGGAATCAGGAAGAACCAAGTTCAAAGCCTGCTTCACTTGATTGTGAACCTGGATATCTGTAAAATGGGTCTAACAAGTGCTCTAACTTCTTGGGGTTGTGGTAAGTATCAAATGAAATAACTAATATAAAGCTCTTTACAAAATTCAAAATATTATATAAATGCTCTCTGTGCATGTTTTATCCATCCATGAGAACTTTTTATGTTTTGAGATGGTCAATTTTATTGTTTTTGGTTTACTTCTGGGTCTTCTAGGGCCTGCTCACATTCATGCTGGATGCATCACCAAATGGGAGAAAAGCCACTGCATCCATTAAAAAAAAGAAAAAAAGAAATGGCAGAAGATGGTATAATTCACCTACCCCGAGCACTGTTTTCCTGGGGGGGGGAGGGAGTTTCATACCAGGATTCATGCAGGAGCTTGGAGATGCTGGTGACCAAACAGAGACCAGTCATACCTTCCAAATAGGACAGTGCCCAAGAGCACAGCTATGAATTCTCACATATGAAGGAGCCATTTTCTGTCCACCTGCTCAGAACTGAAAGCTTGAAGGGCAGAAGGTCTGTGTGATCCTGAGCTATCTTAAAAGTACACATGATATATATAGCTGCTGCACACAGCTTGGTTCTGGCCCTCAGCAGCCCAGATCCCTACCTTTATTCTCTTCCCAGTTCCAAACACAATGCCTGGCTTTCTGCCTTTAACATTAAGCAACTCCAACCAGGTGCACGGACCAGGTGAAGTCATGCTTTCAGGTTGAAAAATGGTGTGTGTATTTCCTGACAAAAGAATCTCTTTGTGGTCAAAGCATGGATGCAAAAGAAATAGCCAGGACTCATGGTTTTCTGACATGCATCTTTCTTGCCTCAGAGAAAAACCACAACATCCTTCTGAGATATCACAGGGCTTATGTGCCCCCAAGCCTTCAGCATGGTAAAGATCATGGAGTTTAGATTCAGAACACCTGGGCTTGTTTCTTACCTCCCACAATTACTACCTGAGTTGCCTGGGGCAAGTCAATTATGCTTTTCAAACTTATTTTGATGGGGGGAAATCAATGAAGTTAGAGTTTAACATGATGCCTGTCACATAATAGGTACTTAATAAATAAATGCTTGATAACTGCCCATCTTCAGAGAGTGAAGAAAAGAATGATTAGACTAGAAGAGCTCCTGGGACCTGCCTGACTTTTCTCCCTCTTTTTACAGTATGTAAAAATAATAAATGGCGAGCTACATAAACATAGAGGGGGAAACTATGCCAATACAGGTTCAAAACTGTTCATATACTTTTGATAGATGTAATCAAAAGCATCTTCAGGGATCAAGTGAAGCTCAAAGGTTTGAACTTCCCTTCAGGGCCAGGTGCAAGTATGCTAACAAGACTCTTATTATAAAAAATAAAGTATTTATTGAAATACATAAGGATAAAAAGGATTTCTAATTCTAAGGGATCCTAAATCCATCCAAATAAACTCCCAGGTTCCATAAGGAACCACTTCTCCTGTGTTTCACAGTCTATACTAATCCTGGCTGATTGGACTAACCCAAATTTATACTATTCTAAATAAAACTACTACTTTTTTCCTTATAATTCTTAACTTTACCTTCCAATTATAAAATCACAAAGGCTAGCTGGTTGAGTCTCAACAAGAATCATGTTAGGACTTAAGAAGACTGTTAAGACTCTTAACAGACTCAGAGTCCAAATCAAAGACTAGATCTTTCTTTGGTCTTCTCAGTTATAAACCAATTTATAAAGACAGAAATAGATAATCAATAGTGTTTCCCAAGTTGGAAAAAGAAAACACTAATCTCCTTCAGGTCTTTCCCTCAGACACACAGAGAGAGGCAAAGATGTTACCTTCTCCAGCCCTGAGAGAGAGTCTTTGATTGTGTGTCTCTGCCAACTGCCAGAGAGAGTAACTGACACAGAAAAATGGTTATAACTGTCAACATTTGAAATTGACATGCTCTCTCAGCTATGCTTCAAACCCCAATTCTTTCTCAAACCAGTCACTTTACTTCTTATCTTTAAAATAATAAAGCAATACTAATTTTCTAATATCATCCTTATAAGTATGACCCTTCAATCCACTCTTTACTAAGGAAATCTGTCTTCCTTGAGTGATAATCTGATTTCTCTCTACTAGAGAAGTCTGCCTTCCTTGGGTAATAATTTGTCCTCCCTGTACTAAGGAAGTCTGTCTTCCTTGGATAATAGTGTCTCTACTCTTCTAAGGAAATCTGCCTTTCTTAGGTAATAATCTGTCTTCTCTCCTTTTTTTAAAATCTAAAACATTTTTCTCTCCCCTCCTCCCACCCCCTCCCATAGCTAAAGAGCAATTCTACTGGCTTTTCATGTGTCATTTATCAAGACCTATTTTCATATTATTAATATTTACACTAGGGTGATTGTTTAGAGTCTACATCCCCATTCATATCCCCCATTGACTCTTGTGATTAAGCAGTTGTTTTTCTTTTCTATTTCTACTTCCACAGTTCTTCCTCTGAATGTGGATAGCGTTCTTCCTCACAAGTCCCTCAGAATTGTCCTGATCATTGCATTGCTGCTAGTAGAGAAGTCTATTACATTCAATTGTACCACAGTGTATCAGTCTCTGTGTACAATGGTCTACTGGTTCTGTGAACTTTAGATTACTTCTCCCATCTTAGTCTAACAAAATCAGGAATGTCCACACCCATACTTAAGGATTAAGTATCTAGGAGGATGGCCTATGATAGACATATGCTAGCAAATGACAAATCAGAAACAGCTGACAGACCCCTGGGCTGTCCTAAGTCAAGCTTAAGCTACTTAAGCTAAAACCCTCTATATATTTCGTGTCACTTCCTCTCTTCGGTCTCTTTTGCGGCAGAGAGGTGGCTGGTGGTAGCTTGCTGAGCGTGCAAAGTGTTCCGGCATCTTGGCATGGCAACAACTATTGTCCAGTTTGGTGGTGAGTTTTTCTTGATACTATACTGGGAGAAGCTGAGTAGCCTAGTTCAGGAGAGGCATCTTACTGAGCTATATTGGAGTTTAGGCTGATTCTTTCTCCTTTACCTTCCAAACACTACCCTCTTAGAAAGTCACTAATCTTCAGAGACCTTGTGGTAGAGGACTTTGAACTTCCCCTGGCACAGGCCAGGCAGAAGAAATCCTACTCTTTGCCTCTCCCTTCTCCTTAATTCCTTTCTTCTATATTAATTAAACCACCATACATTTACCAACTGACTTGGGTATTTTATTTGGGATATTCCCTAGTGACCAAAATTAATTTAGATTAGGTCACAACCCTAAAATTATCCTTATAGTTCTGCCCCTTTCACTCTGCATTAATTCCTGGAGGTTGTTCTAGTTCACATAGAATTCCTCCAGTTCATTATTCCTTTGAGCACAATAGTAGTATTCCGTCACCAACATATACCAAAGTTTGTTCAGCCATTCCCCAATTCAAGGGCATCCCCTCATTTTCCAATTTTTGGCCACCACAAAGAGTGCAGCTATGAATATTCTTGTACAAGTCTTTTTCCTTATTATCTCTTTGGGGTACAAACCCAGCAGTGCTATGGCTGGATCAAAGGGCAGACAGTCTTTTATCACCCTTTGGGCATAGTTCCAAATTGCCCTCCAGAATGGTTGGATCAATTCACAACTCCACCAGCAATGAATTAGTGTCCCTACTTTGCCACATCCCCTCCAGCATTCGTTACTTTCCTTTGCTGTCATGTTAGTCAATCTGCTAGGTGTGAGGTGATACCTCAGAGTTGTTTTGATTTGCATTTCTCTAATTATAAGAGATTCAGAACATTTTTTCATGTGCTTATTGATTGTCTTCTCTCTTTTTAAGGGAGTCTGTCTTCCTTCGGTAATAGTCTGTTCACTCTCTACTATAAGAAATCCATTTTTTTTCTGGTTTTCTTGAAGACAAGAATTTCATTCACTTTACCTTTGCATCTCCAGAGTTTAGAACAGGATCTTTCATATTGCAAGTCTTTAGTAAATGTTTGGAGATTGGTAATATTACAAATTGATTGATTGTAACAAATAAGTACAATTAATTCAAACAAATCAACATTGGCCATGCCCGAAAATGTGTGCCCCTTTGCACTGCATCTCTAAGAGCAGTGAGAAGCTTGCTTCAATGTCATGTCAGTCTCATATTCATGATTCTTTTTATTCTCCCCTTTTGCCTTTCTTTTTAATCAGATGCCACCCCTTTCCCCCATCAACTCTTTCTGTGTAGTCGAGGCTTCCTTTCTCTTCACTATCTTCTCTCAGACTTACAATTTCAGTGAATTGCTTCCAAAAGTCTTCTGTTGGGCTCCGGCCACTACCCAAAACTGACACTTCAGAAATTGGCAAACACTGCAAATCAGGATTTGATTTAATGCTGTGTTGATTATTTAGACTTAAGACAGTGAGGAAGAAAATATAAATAATGCAGATTAAACTCAGAAGTATGTTCTGGGAGCATTTTTTCTTCATACCATTGCCCCAGACCTAGCTGCTTCTCTCAGGAAATCTCATATAATATCATAGAATTAGAGCTGGATGGGTCTTTAGAGACCATCTGCAATAACCTGCTCATTTTAGAGATGAGGAAACTGAGGTCTAGAGTGACTTGCTCAAAGTGCCACAGATAGTAAATATTAGAGTTGGGATTTGAACCCAGGTTCTTTGACTCCGAATCCAGTATGCTTTCCCCTATGTCACGCTTCTTCTAGGGTTCCACACTATTCCTTTCATATCTGAAGTGCTTCAGCATCCTCGAGCTCCCCATCTTAACAGTTTCCCTGACTGCTCTTTACACTCCAGTGATTTCCTGAACCACATCTCTGGTACATCTGACTCTCCCCTCTGCTGAGATGATGAGCTCCGGGCAGATGGCCAACCCTCTCCTCCCCCTTCTGCAGGCCTGTTTCACACATGTATTTCCAGCCCAAACTCTGCACCTGTCTGCTTCTTTTACTGAAACTGTCAGTACATAATGACAGCTTTGAAACAAGGTTCTGGTGTCTCCTTTACCCATGTTCAGTTCCTGAAGAAGAGGGACAATGTCAGTATCTTTGGAGTGCTGACCAAATCCTCCCGGCAGTATTAATTTAGCATGGAATAAATAGAATGCAAGACTTGGGGTCAAGAGAACTGGGTTCAATTTCTGACATTTATTAGCTGTGTGATCAGAGACAAATCACTTTCTTTCTCTAAGCTCTAATTTTTCCATCTGAAAAATGAGCATAATAACAATTGAATTATCTAAATCACAGTGTGGTTGGGGGGAAAGTTCTTAAAACTTTAGATAAGGAAGAACTATGATTTATTTTCTCTTGGTCTAGTTTTCCAAGTAATCATATGATCACAGTTTTAGAGCTGGAAGGGAGCTTAGATGTCTGCTGGTCTAATTTTCTCATTTACAGTTGAAGAAACAGGTCCAGAGATCATAGGCAGTGTAAGCAGCAGAGCTGGGATTTCAAGCCAGATCTTTTGAATTTCAATCCAGCACAGGGTCTCTGCTGATTCAGAGCTTATATATTAGCAATTGCTGTCATTGATATGGCTCTTTTTACTTTATCAAGTTTGAATCTTACTAGATATTGAAAATGTTATTATTCCCATTTCAGAGATTAGGTACCCGAGGAGAAGGGAAGGGAATAAGTGCTTTTAAAAAAAGTCTTTCATTTGACCTCATCATAACCAAACTATAATGACCCTTTTTATAGTTGGGGAAACTGAGGCAGACAAAGGTTAAGTCATTTGCCCAGGGTGACATAGCTAACAAGGATCTGAGAGCTGATTTGAACTTAGGTCTTCTCGAATCCATTTTCAGTACTCTACCCCATTGAATAACCTAACTGTCTGAGGCTCAGAGACTTGCCCAGTGTTATGCTCCAAATTTTGGAGGCAAGATTCAAACCCAATTTTTTCTGACTCCACGTCTAGCATGTTACATCCTGTCTCAACCTAAATTTACTTCCTGGGATTTGAATTATTAACTCAAATTATTTCTATCTTTTATATTCATGCATTTGCCATCCAGAAAACATTTTTTTTAAACCCTTACCTTCCATCTTGTGTATTGACTCCAAGGCAGAAGAGTGGTAAGGTCTAGGCAATGGGGGTTAAGTGACTTGCCCAGGGTCACACAGCTGGGAAGTTTCTGAGGCCAGATTTGAACCTAAGACCTCCCATCTCTAGGCCTGTCTCTCAATCCACTGAGCTACCCAGCTGCCCCCCCAGAAAACATTTTTAAGGGTATTTTATCTGTAGAATCCTGTGCAAGGTACAGGTGGTAGGAGGAAGCTCTAAAGATAACAAAAAGCCTTAGACTCTGTCTTCAAGGAGCTTATAGTTAGGAGAGAGAAGCTATTCATACAGATAAATACATACAAATGAGAATATTTTAAGTTCCTAACTAGAAAAAGTATAAAGTGCTTTTAGAAATAATAATTTCCATTCAATTATTAATCTGTGCCAAATAATCTTCTAATAGGCACTAACCAGTTCTTTCTGGAACTTTCTCCCAATAAATATTCCTATAAATATATCTTTCTTCAGTCTCTAATCCTTCCCAGAACTGCCTGGGTTCCCTTCTCTCTTCCTTCTGCCTGCCCTCCTCCTGTCTCCTCCATGTGATCCTAATGAAAGTCACAGTAGAGAAATTATTATATTTTTCCTTTTTATCTTCCATTCTCATTCCCCTCCCCACTCGTCCTTCTACCCTATCTAAATTCTTCAGCTTTCTCTCATTCTTCATCTTCTTCAAACACTTATATTTAAATCATTTTTTTTCATTCTACTCAACAACCCTGGACAAAAACCCCAAATATTCAAATACTCAAACAAGAACAGAAGAAAAACAATGAAAAAAATGATTGTGCGTGATTGCATATGGCTTCTTCAAAGTCCTTATTTGCTGTTGCTGACAGCTGAGGCCAGGAAGGAAAAAATGAGCTAGTGCTTCCAAAAAAACCAAGTCTCTTTTGCTTTGCTATTTTTCCAGTTTTGCTTTCTCCATCAGATTCTTTGTAGTTTGGAGCCTGGGGCCAACTTTCTCTGTTCTCCTCTGCTGCCTCTGTCTTCTCCCAAGCCTGCCAGTTTTAGCCACCACATAACCTCCTCATCTCCTTCCATGGTTTTACATTGGCATCTTCCCAGCATGTTCCACTCATTCCCATGAGTAAAGCTTCTTTGATGCTCAAAGAAGATACTCAGAGTAGATCTTATTGTCCTCATTTTACAGAGAGGGAAACCAAGGCACCTGGAGGATAAGTGGCTTTCTTAAGGTCACTTGCTGGCAGAATAAAAATGAGCACTTAAAACCTGACTTATATTCTTCTGACTAGGATGCAATCCTTCTGTGTCATAATAATAGAGTATTTTATATAGTGTTTACTATGTGCCAGGCACTATGCCAAATGCTTTATAGTTATTACTTCATTTGAGCCTCACAATAACTCTGGGAGCTAAGTGCTGTTATTATCCACATTTTACAGATGAAGAAACTTAGGCAAACAGAAGTGACTTGTCTGTGGTTACATACTGCCTGATCTGGATTTGAACTCGGGTCTCCAGACTCCAGGGTCCACTGTACCATCTAACTGCTTGAATCAATAGTAGGAATCAAGCAGGAATCATGATCATTGTTATCATCACCACCATCATCATTAGCATTTATATAGTATTTTAAGGTTTGAAAAGTACTTAATAAAAATCATACTGTTAAGTTCCTTCTGTGTGCAAGGTATGGTGCTAGCTTCCCGAATACAATGACAAAATATAAAACAGTGTTTGCCCTCAAGAAGCTCACATTCTATTCCATGTCTTTCCACAAGTTATCCCCCCATGTCTAGATTTTACTCCCTCCTTAACTTCAGCTCCTGGAATCTTAGGTTCTTTCAAAGTACAGCTCATTTTTCATGAAACTTTCCCCATTCCTCACCTGTTAGTACTTCCCCCTTAGAAAGTAATCCAATTTATCATTCTTTTATATATACACATGTTGTCTCTCCCCATGGAATGTCTTTGAAGGCAGGACCTTTTTCGGTTTCATTTTTTGTCTTTGTTTCCCCAAAGTCAGGCACTGGTGGCATTTATATTTGTTATCTGATTAATTGGGTAAGTAGCTTCTTCCTGTAGCCCAGGATGGACTGATATCTGGGACAAAATAGTGACAGGAAAGAATGGAGGCAGCTTGCCCCCCAGAAGAGAATTCTAAGGCAAGAAACAAACAGAACTTCATTTCTTCCATTGAACAATATTTTTATCCCCCCCAATATCTCTATGCACCAATATTAGATGAAATAAGAGAATCTGCCAATGAATTGAAAGCCAAGGTACTACAAAAGATAATCAGAACCATGGGGAATTGTAGTGAGTGCTTCATCTGGACCTCAATTGCACACTCTAAACAATCATTACAGCCAGTAAAGAATCCCTTTCCCCCCCTGAAAGCAGATGGAATGTCAAGCAGGAGTTGTAATTGAGTGATGTGATTTACATATAGATTAATCCATATTAGTCCAAGGGAGAATCTTGGCTCAGCAAGAGGGTATTTGTCATCCAGTTGCTTTGCTCACTTAATCCAAAAGAATTTGTAATCTTAATTGTATTGTATGTTCTAGAAACATTCCCTATGATTACTCTAGGTTTGAGATAATTAGGTTGTAATGAGTCCTACCAGTTTGTTTTTTAAAATAATATTATTCAAGGAATTAATAAATGAATTGTTTTGGCACCAGGGCTTGACTTTTCTTGGCATAAGCAACTTTCTCTACAGTAGGGGCAGTCTTGTTCAAAGAGATTTTGAGAGAGCCCAGACTACAGATGTATTTTCCTATATGGTATGTTCCTCCTCTGAGGGCAGCAGAAATTTCTCTGAATAGATAATCGAGAACTTATTAAGTAGGTGAATGATTAAAAAGTTTTTGTATAAAGCAATTACCCTGTTTTTAGTATACTGGGTATATTGGAGTTGGGGATACAAATACTAAAACCAGAGAGGATAAATTCCTTCCCTCAGGAGGTTTATACTCTAATGGAGAAGACAGCACACAAAGTGGGATATGAGAGAGAAGGATGCTTTGGTTCTGAAATCCAAGGGATGCTGAGTGGGGCCGCAGGAGGAGCAGACTGGTATACTCAATGAAGTTATAATGACATAGGTGATCTCCTGATGGTTCCAGAACTGAGGGGAAGAAAGGGTGCCCTTGGGGGTTGGGAATGGCAGCAAAACAGCTGGGGAGGAGTCAGCAATGAAGGGAATAAGCATATAGATTATGGATTATTCTTTGTGTCTGACTCTGATCTCATTCGGGATTTTCTTGGCAAAGATACTGGAATGGTTTGTCATTTCTTCTCCAGATCATTTGACAGATTAGAAAACTGAGGCAAACAGGATTAAATGGCTTTCCCAGGGTGACATAATTAGTAAGTGGTTACAATCATATTTGAACTCAGGAAGATGAATTTTCCTGCCTCCAGGTCAATTACTCTATCACTGAACCACCTAGCTGCTCCAAATGAGGCATGGGCAGGGTTTTTCCTGAAAAAGTGTGCCTACTATGTTCCTGGTATAGTACTAGGTGATGAAATTATTTTCCTCTCCAAATGCTTTTATAGGATCACAGAATTTGAGAACTGGATAGGACCTAAATAGGCATCTGGTCCAACCCCTACTGACAGGGAGCATACCTTCTGAAAGGAATCTCTACTATACCATACCCAACAGTTTGTTATCCAGTCTGCTCAATGATCTCCAAAGAATAAGGTCGATCCTTTCTCCAGTGGCCTGTCTGAGCTCTCTGAAGGATTAAATATTAAAATAAAGAGGAACATTTAAAACTCTCTGTCTCATACTTTTAAACTGGGTCAGTCAATCAACAAATATTTGTTAAGCATCTACTACCGGTTATACTGTGTGTTCTATGTGGGAGAATATCCTCTTATCAAGGAAAGCACTGCATTTTGCCATTATTTATCCAGATCATAGATTTTAGAGCCAGAATAGAATCCACATCTTTTCCCTATTTTATAGATGGGGAAACTGAGGCAGGAAGTTAAGTGCAAAAGTATGTGGATTGCAGAACCTGGATTTGAAGCCAGATCATCTGACTTAGAGATTCTTAGATAGAGCTCAAAGAGACTTCAGTGACCACCAGAGGTGATATTTGAGCTCCATTCCTCTGTGTCCTCAGCTCATTTTCACTATATGCTATTATCTCCCCTAATTCTAAGTCCAGACCAACAAGATTGGGCTTCTCTCAGGGTTTGTGAGAGTATGGCGTCTTTTTGGGAAGGCAAATAAGAGTTCGATGGAGAATGGAGTAATTAATTTTTTTGTGGCATGATATTTTCTTAAGGTTGAGGCTTAGAATTCTGCAAAGTAATAAAATTTACCATCTTGTCAATTCAAAATTCTGGAGATGTATTTATTTTGGAAATTTACAGCTTGTCTTCAGAAAGGCAACAGCCAGAGTGTACAAATTCATATTCAACTTGGATCCATTTACTGTGTACACAAAATACAATAGGAAATAGAATCCATCTAAAGCAGACAATCCAGGAACTCTTGTCAGTTCGAAT